>NC_074673.1:16196352-16496352 GCF_029448725.1 Salvelinus fontinalis | reverse complement strand
TAATATATTAATGTTTAGAGAAGTGTTTAAGGCCTACTGTACACACCTCCAATGAGCATGAGTAGGTGTGTTAGATATCCACCAGGCTGGGCTAACTGCACAGTAAAGTTTAAAGACTATAAAGCCAATGTCTTGTTTCAGTGACAGCTTCATTTGTTCTGTCCTCATTGCTCCGCCTTCAACTTCCGGACTTGTCTCTGTGCTGTTGAGCTGTTTGTTGCCAAAATGTAAAAAAAAAAAAAACTTTTAATACATTTACCAACATCTTAGTTTTATCCTCACTAGACTTTTTTCATTCAACTTTTTCACCCCAGATGCTTTTCTGGACATGGTTCTACAGGACCTCCGTCAGCTAAAAAAGCTAAGTAGTAACATTACCAGTATGCTATCTAATTGCAGTCGCTGTACAGGAGAACTATCGCCTTATGGTGAGGATAGCCGTGTTGCAAGCCCAGTTTCAGATGCAGTCATTAGGCAAGGACAATTTATGTGTAGGAAAGGATGAAACAGCATCTGTCGTACCAGTAAGTACAGATAGTAGTATAAATCCCACCCACACAGTCCCTGCAGCCGGACAGTTTTCTCAAGGCTTCTGGAAAGAAATGCTGTCTGCATGCTCAACCGGTGTCACTCATTCAGCCGACAATCTTTCAACCGGTTCTCCCCATTAAGCAACGAGTCAGAGTCAGAGGCCGAGCCTTCTCGAGTAATTGTCTCTGCAGCAGTCTCACAACTCAATCGCTGGTTGAAAACTGTTTTCTGCCCCTCCCAAAATATAGAATGTGTAGATAATTGGCCCTCTTTCTGGGACTCACCCACAAACAGGACCAAGCCTGGCCTGCTGAGGAGTAACGAACTCCATCCTAGCTGGAGGGGTGCGCTCATCTTATCTATGAACATAGAACATAACTCCTCTAGCTCCACAATGAGAGGGTGCAGGCCAGGCAGCAGGCTGTTAGCCAGCCTTCCAGCTTAGTGGAGTCTGCCACTAGCACAGTCAGTGTAGTCAGCTCAGCTATCCCCATATCGACCGTGTCTGGGCCTCAATCTAGGTTGAGCAAAACAAAACATGGCGCTGTTCGCCTTAGCAAACTACGGGAATGAAAACCTCCTCCATTCCTGTCATTATTGAAAGAGATAGTGATATCTCGCATCTCAAAATAGGGTACTACTTAATGCTAGTTCCCTCACTTCCAAGGCAGTTATAGTCAATTAACTAATCACTGATCATAATACTGATGTGATTGGCCTGACTGAAAAATTAATTTCCGGTGTTAAATGAGGCCTCTCCTCCCTGTTACACTAGTGGCCATATCCCCCGCACATCCCGCAAAGGCGGAGGTGTTGCTAACATATGACAGCAAATTTACAAAAAAATGACTGTTCTTCTTTTGATCTTCTAGTCATGAAATCTATGCAGTCTACTCAATCACGTGTTACTACTGTTTACAGGCCTCCTGGGCCGTATACAACGTTCCTCACTGAGTTCCCGGAATTCCTACCGGATGTTGTTGTCACGTTCCTGACCTGTTTTCTCTTGTTTTATATGTCTTTATTGGTCAGGGCGTGAGTGTTGGGTGGGCAGTCTATGTTTTCTATTTCTATGTGGGGTTTTGTGTTCGGCCTGGTATGATTCTCAATTAGAGACAGGTGTGTATCGTTTGTCTCTGATTGAGAGTCATACTAAGGCAGCCAGGGTTTCACTGGTGTTTTGTGGGTGTTTGTTTCCTGTGTTAGCGTTTGGGCCACACAGGACTGTTGCAGGTTAGTCACGTTTGTTGTTTTGTTAATTTGTAGTGTTTGTTGGTTTGCCATTAAAATCATGAATACCTCCTTCTCTGTATCTGGGTCCGATCCATGCTCCTCCTCGTCTGAGGAGGAGAACGACATTGACAGACGTTACAGTTGTAGACGTGGCAGAAAAATACTCACATTTTTGGTGACTTATATTCACATGGAAAAGTCCACAGACCCACTCCAAAATGCTTTTGGAGCCATCATCGACTCAATAGGGTTTGTCCAACATGTCTCCGGACCTACCCATTGCCACAGTCATACCCTGGATCTAGTTTTGTCCCATTGGAATAAATATTGTGGATCTAAATGTTTTTCCTCATAATCCTTGGACTATCGGACCTCTTTGAATCTGCATATTTCTCCAAAGCTCAGTTGTCCTGAGTCTGCATAGAACTGCCAGGACCTAGGATCAATGGAGAAACTCACATTTTTTAATCCTGTACCTCTTGACACATTCATGAAAATAGTCTTGGCCTTTAAACCATCAAGCTGCATGCTGGACCCTATTCCAACTTAACTACTGAAAGAGCTGCTTCCTGTGCCCTCTTAGGTTAAACATATTAAATGGCTTCCTATCCACCGGATGTGTACCAAACTCACTAAAAGTGGCAGTAATAAAGTCTCTCTTGAAAAAGCCAAACCTTGACCTGGAAAATTCTAATTTCCCATTCCTTTCAAAAATTTCTGAAAAAGCTGTTACGTAGCAACTCACTGCCTTCCTGAAGACAAAATAATATATACGAAATGCTTCAGTCTGGTTTTAGACCCCATGCTTAATGCTAACCTACAAAGCATTACATGGGCTTGCGCCTACCTATCTCTCCGATTTGGTCCTGTCGTACATACCCACACGTACGTTACGGTCACAAGACGCCAGCCTCCTTATTGTCCCTAGAATTTCTAAGCAAACCAATTTTGCGGAATGGCCTGCCTATCAATGTGAAAGACGCAGACTCGGTCTCGACCTTTAAATTATTACTGAAAACTCATCTCTTCAGTAGGTCCAAGGCTTGAGTGTACTGTAGTCTGGCCCAGGGGTGCGAAGTTGAACGGCCTGGCCGGCTCCCCTGTCACCACTGGGATTCTCTGCCTCTGACCCTATTACAGGGGCTTAGTCACTAGCTTACTAGTGCTCTTCCATACCGTCCATAGGAGAGGTGCGCCGGCTCGTGCGGTGGAGGAGATCTTCGTGGGCTATACTCAGCCTTGTCTCAGGGTAGTAAGTTGGTGGTCTATTGATATCACTCTAGTGGTGTGGGGGCTGTGCTTTGGCAAAGTGGTTGTGGTTATTTCCTGCTTGGTTGGCCCTGTCTGGAGGTATCGTCGGACGGGGCCACAGTGTCCCCTGACCTACCCCTGTCTCAGTCTTCAGTATCTATGCTGCAATATTCTATGTGCTGGGGGCTAGGGTCAGTCTGTTATATTTGGTGTAATTCCCCTGTCTTCTCTGGTGTCCTGTGTGAATTTAAGTGTGCTCCCTCTTATTCTCTCCCTCTCTCCCTCCCCTCCCGGAGGACCTGAGCCCTAGGATCATGCCTCAGGACTACCTGGCCTGATGACTCCTGGCTGTCCCCAGTCCACCTGGTCGTAATGCTGCTCCAGTTTAAACTGTTCTGCCTGCCGCTAGGGAACCTGGACCAGCACCAGATGTGCTGCCTTGTCCCGCACCTGCTTTCTCGACCTCTGAATGCTCAACTATGAAAAGCCATCAGACATTGAACCCAGAGGTACTGACCTGTTGCACCCTCTACAACCACTGATTATTATTTGAACCTGCTTGTCATCTATGAACATTTGAACATCTTGAAGAACAATCTGGCCTTAAATGGCAATATACTCTTATAATCTCAACCCAGCACAGCCAGAAGAGGACTAGCCACCCCTCAGAGCCTGGTTCCTCTCTACCCAGCACAGACAGAAGAGGACTGGCCACCCCCCAGAGCCTGATTCCTCTTTACCCAGCACAGCCAGAAGAGGACTGGTCACCCCTCAGAGCCTGGTTCCTCTCTAGGTTTCTTCCTAGCCACACTGCTTCTACATCTGCATTGCTTGCCATTTGAAGGTTTAGGATGGGATTCTATAAAGCACTTTGTGACATCTGCTGATGTAAAAGGGCTTATAATATACAATACAGGACTAAGATTGAATCCTACAACACCGGCTCCGACGCTCGTCGGATGTGGCCGGGCCTGCAAACTATTACAGACTACAAAGGGAAGCACAGCCACGAGCTGCCCAGTGACACAAGCCTGCCAGACAGGCTAAATCACTTCTATGCTCGCTTGGAGGCAAGCAACAATGAGGCATGCATGAGAGCATCAGCTGTTCCGGATGACTGTGATCACACTCTCCGTAGCCGACGTGAGTAATACCTTTAAACAGGTCAACATTCACAAGGCCGCTGGGCCAGCCGGATTACCAGGACGTGTGCTCCGGGCATGTGCTGACCAACTGGCAGGTGTCTTCACTGACATTTTCAACATGTCCCTGATTAAGTCTGTAATACCAACATGCTTCAAGCAGACCACCATAGTCCCTTTGCCCAAGAGCACTAAGGTAACCTGCCTAAATGACTACAGGTCCATAGCACTCGTGTCTGTAGCCATTAAGTGCTTTGAAAGGCTGGTAATGGCTCATATTAACACCATTATCCCATAAACCTAGACCCACTCCAATTTGCATGATTTATAATGTTATTTCTGACTTCTGTTGACTGCACAATATGGCGGATATATTTTTGTCTTGATTGGGCTTTGAGCGACGACCTCAGATTATTGCATGGTTTGCTTTTTCCGTAAAGCTTTTTTGAAATCTGACACAGCGGTTGCAAGGAGAAGTGGATCTAAAATTCCATGTATAACACTTGATCTTTGATCAATGTTTATTATGAGTATTTCTGGATATTGATGTGGCTCTCTGCAAAATCACCTGATGTTTTTGGAACTACTGAAAACGTGCCAATGTATACTGAGATTTTTTTGATATAAATATGAACTTTACCAAACAAAACATACATGTATTGTGTAACATGAAGTCCTATGAGTGTCATCTGATGAAGACCATCAAAGGTTAGTGATTAATTTTATCTCTATTTCTGCTTTTTGTGACTCCTGTCTTTGGCTGGAAAAATGGCTGTGTTTTTCTGTGACTTGGAGGTGACCTAACATAAATGAAAACTATGTTAAAAAAATACAATTTCTATTATTTTTACAAACCAACAAAGTGATTGTATTTACTGATGGAAAGCCAAGAGCCTCGGTGTACCTTTACCTTAACAACTGTTGGAAGGGAATTTGTCAGCAGCTTTAAGAAATAGTGGATTGGAGACTACATACAATATACCAACAAATATCACCTTCCTTTAACACATGGTTTACACAATCCTGGTGTGGACCTACATCAATTCCTTTCTCATTAAAAAGCAGGATTTTGCCATTTTATAAAACATTCTCTATTATGACGCAGTGTTGATCTGCTTAGATAGCTGATTTCAAATCAAATTGTATATGTCACATTTGTCATGTTTGCATTGCCTTATTCTCCAGACCAAGCAATTATTGAGTCCCCCCTCCACAGATTAGCTATAAAGCTGCACATTTTTCTCTGTCTCATGGCAAAATGTGTAGAATAGCAGGAAATGACCTTTAAAAATGCAAAATCCCCTGCGCTTCATTGCAAACTGTATAGAATAGCATGATAAGCTATAAAACTGCACATTTTTCTCTCTGCCCCATGGCAATATGTGTAGAAGAATTGCAGAAAATGTTGGTTAAAACATTTTCTCTCAGCCTGAAGGCAAAATGTGTAGAATATCATGAGATCAGCTATAAAACTGCTAATTTTTCTCTTTGCCCCATGGTAAAATGTGTAGAATTGTAGGAAGTTAGAAAGGGGCCCGTGCTCAGACCTTGCGGGGGGGGGGCCCCGCGAAACTGCGGTACGCCACTGACAATAGTACAATGACAATAGTACTCATTTCAATATGTATATGAAGCATATATCAATAGTCACTAGTGGCAGTGCTCCATGCGAAGTGAGTTTTAAAAAAGTAGCTGAAAGGTCAGGCTGACACAAACATTTACTGCTGAGACTGAGGCTGTCCTAATATGGACACCGTACACCCTGCCTGGGTCAATGCATCGCTAGATTATTGATCTCATAAAGTTTTGATCTCGTCAATACCTGGGAGTTGACATGGATCTGTATACTTTCTCAAAGAGAACTGCTTCCTTTGATTATATTTGCTCTCTACTCCACCTCTTATGAATCTAGCTCAATATAAGGAAATGGGTCCTCTGTGATTGGTTTGTCCGTACAAGGTGGGGGTTTGGGGGGTGGGTAATCATTTCTTTATCGATTTCTTAGGAGGAGTTTGGGACAGACTTGAAAATGCTGGCATTTCAGCGTTATATGCCTTATGAATTTTTTAAACAATGGTGATTTTATCAGGGACTGGAATTCAATCAAATGTCAGAGCCACTCTCTCATAGCGAGATGTCAAAGTAATCAAAGGCTGGCAGGTTTTAAGTGAATGAACTTTTAGATTCGGTTTGGCTCAGGAAATAGCTGTAGTGAATACATGATGTGGACACTCAATTTCATAGTACTGAGCATTGAGCATGGTGTAGATTTGAGTGGGAGTCTGTGGATTTAGTCTGTGAATTTTCTCAAAAGCATATTGAATCACAAAAAATATTAAGTAAAACCCTTTCCTGCAGTCAAATGACCAAATTGCCCTCCAGTGGCCTCATGGGTGGAATGTTATTAATATTAATCATAATTTCATCATTAATAAACACTATTTCAAAAATCCTGCCGAAAACCCAGTGGTTCTATGTTAAAGTAGATTTGTTTAAGACTACCAAGAAATGCTTAGTATAACCTGATTTATCCCACTGCAGTAAAAGGTTAATGGCACATTAATTCAAAGGCACCCATTGAACTTTTATGCTTTATGTGACAGTACAGAAGGCACTAGCTACCTACAATTTAATATCTATGTTTTTTATTTATTTATTGTACACTACCAGTCAAAAGTTTTAGAAGACCTACTCATTCAAGGGTTTTCTTTAATTTGACTATTTTCTAGAATAATAGTGAATACATCAAAACTATGAAATAACACATACGGAATCGTGTAGTAACCAAAAAAGTGTTAAACAAATCAAAATATATTTTATATCTGAGATTCTTCAAATAGCCACCCTTTGCCTTGATAACAGCTTAGCACACACTTGTATTCTCTCAACCAGCTTCACCTGGAATGTCTTAAAGGAGTTCCCACATATGCTGAGCACTTGTTGGCTGCTTTTCTTCACTCTGCGGTCTGACTCATCCCAAACCATCTCAGTTTGGTTGAGGTCGGGGGATTGTGGAGGCCAGGTCATCTGATGCAGAACTCCATCACTCTCCTTCTTGGTCAAATAGCCCTTACACATACTGGAGGTGTGTTGGGTCATTGCACTGTTGAAAATACAAATGATAGTCCCACTAAGCCCAAACCAGATGGGATGGCGTATCGCTGGTTAAGTGTGCCTTGAATCCTAAATAAATCACAGACAGTGTCACCAGCAAAGCACCCCCACACCATCACACCTCCTCCTCCATGCTTTACGGTGGGAACCACACATGCTGAGATCATCCGTTGACCCACACCACGTCTCACAAAGACACAGCGGTTGGAACCAAAAATGTCCAATTTGGACTCCAGACCTAAGGACAAATTTCCACCGGTCTAATGTCCATTGCTCGTATTTCTTGGCTCATGCAAGTCTCTTCTTATTGGTGTCCTTAAGTAGTGGTTCCTTTGCAGCAATTCGACCATAAAGGCCTAATTCACACAATCTCCTCTGAACAGTTGATGTTGAGATGTGTCTGAACTCTGTGAAGCATTTATTTGGGCTGCAATTTCTGAGGCTGGTAACTCTAATGAACTTATCCTCTTCAGCAGAGGTAACTCATTCCTGTGGAATGGAAGACCCATAGCGTTTGATGATTTTTGCGACTGCACTTGAATAAACTTTCAACGTTCTTGAAATGTTCCAGTTTGACTGACCTTCACGTCTTAAAGTAATGATGGACTGTCATTTCTCTTTGCTTATCTGAACTCTTCTGTATACCTCCCCTACCTTGTCACAACACAACTGATTGGCTCAAATATTCCACAAATGAATCTTTTAAGAAGGCACACCTGTTAATTGAAATGCATTCCAGGTTTCTACCTCATGAAGCTGGTTGAGAGAATGCCAAGAGTGTGAAAAGCTGTCATCAAGGCAAAGGGTAGCTATTTGAGGAATCTCAAATATAAAATATATATATTTTTGCTTACCTCATGATTCCGTGTGTGTTATTTCATAGTTTTGATGTCCTCACTATTATCCGACAATGTAGAAAATAGTCAAAATAAAGAAAAACCCTTGAATGAGTAGGTGTTCTAAAACTTTTGACCGGTAGTGTATTTAACGAGGCAAGTCATTTAGAACAAATTCTTATTTACAATGACGGCCTACATGTAAAGCCCCACCGGCAAAACCCTCCCCTAACTTAGACAACGAATGTGCGCCGCCCTACGGGACTCCCGATCATGGCTGTATCACAACTGGCCCGGGATCGAACCCGGGTCTGTAGTGACACCTCTAGGACTGTGATGCAGTGCCTTAGGCCGCTGTGCCACTCGGGAGTCCTTTCTTTGGAACTTTGGAAGTGAAAAATAGATGTGATGAATTGGCTATGTATGCATCTGATAGATAAACAGGCCAAGTCCTCTAGTGTCTGTGCATTCAAATGACTCATCAGAAGAATCAGTTGTGTTCTCACCTTGATGCTGTCTTCTCCTCAGGCTATCAACATACAGGCCACAGCATGGAGCAGGAACCGATGTGAACAGGATAGGACATCAGCACCACAGGCCAGGACAAACAAATGATAACACAGGTTTGATTTGTTTCTATCAACACCATCCCTTACAAAAATATAGCAAATCTTTTCACCTATGCAAATACCAGATATGGTGATATTATCAGTGAGTTTCACATGTGAAGTATAGGATTGTGGTGAGTTAGCCAATGTTTTTCAATGGAGAAGGAAGTTCACCTAAAACAACGGTAGGCTGCATAAACATAGCTATGACAGGTTTGATTGAATATGGCAATGTGCCTTTACTTGCTGTGATCTTTTACATTCATTTTGCACTTGTCAGGCTTTAATTATGTAATTTAGAAAAACCAGCGCACACCCAGCAATTTCCCTGAAAGTTTAAAAAAAACTAAGGGTTCCAGAGGTATCTGAGGGTTTTTAGGATTGTGGGTCGGCAATCTTTTATAGCTGACAGAAAGCACATACCCAGCCGCTAACCAAATCATCACATCATGACATTTACATTTCCCCGTAATCAGTGGTGTAAAGTACTTAAGTAAAAATACTTTAAAGTACTACTTAAGTAGTTTTTTGGGGTATCTGTACTTAACTTTTTATATTTTTGGTGACTTTAACTTTTACTTCACTACATTCCTAAAGAAAATAATGCACTTTTTACTCCATACATTTTCCCTGACACCCAAAAGAACTCGTTACATTTTGACAGGAAAATTCACACACTTATCAAGTGAACAAACCTGGTCATCTGCCTCTGATCTGGCAGACTCACTAAACACAAATGCTTCGTTTGTAAATTATGTCTGAGTGTTGGAGTGTGCCCTTGGCTATCTGTCAATAAAAAAAGCAAAAAAATTGTTGTCTGGTTTGCTGAAGTAACTTGAAAGGATTTATACTTTTCCTTTGAGACTTAAATATATTTAGAACCAAATACTTTTAGACTTTTACTCAAGTATTATTTTACTGGGTGACTCACTTATACTTGAGTCATTTTCTATTAAAGGTATCTTTACTTTTACTCAAGTATGACAATTGAGTACTTTTTCCACCACTGCCCATAATGATGCTTCACAGTGAACCCAAAATGGTTCTGTTATTGGACAAATCCTTGGACCCTCCTTTATGATCTCCTGTTCAGGATGGTTTTCCTTTCAGGAGATGAATAATGGTTTCAGCCCATGTTTCTGACACTACCTAAAATATCCTGTCTGTCTGGATCTGTCTGAGCTGATGGCTGTGACAGACTAAGACCAATTGGATGCAGCTCAAGATTCCCTGGTTCCTTCTCAGTATAGCTGACCTTTCCTCTGGGATGGCTCCTGAGAGGAGCTGACTGTGGGCAATAGGTTCCAAAATGCTCTTAGTAAATGGCTCCTTGGATAGATGGAAGCGATATGTCGGAATGTCCAATTAGCTATTACATTCACTATTGCATGCATTCAGTATTTACCTAGTCCCCTCTCATGAGTGGTCATAAAGGAATGGAGATAAGGAAAGGAAGCTGTCTGAAAGTACCGGTACCGCTTGCCGTGATGTAGCAGAAAGAACAGTCTATGACTAGGGTGGCTGGAGTCTTTGGTAATGTTTAGGGCCTTCCTCTGACACCGCCTGATATAGAGGTCCTGGATGGCAAGAAGCTTAGCAGTGACAAACTGGGCCATACGCATTACCCTCTGTAGCGCCTTGTGGTCAGAGGCCGAACAGTTGCCATACCAGGTGGTGATGCAACCAGTCAGGATGCTGTCGATGGTGCAGCTGTCAAACTTCTTCAGAATCTGAGAGCCCCATGGCAAATCTTTTCAGTCTACTGAGGGGGAATAGACGTTGTCGTGCCCTCTTCACGACTGTCTTGGTGTGTTTGGACCATGTTAGTTTGTTGGTGATGTGGACACCAAGGAACTTGAAGCTCTTAACCTGCTCCACTACAGCCCTGTCGATGAGAATGGGGGGCGTGCTCTGCCCTCCTTTTCCTGTAGTACACAATCATCTACTTTGTCTTGATCACGTTGAGGGAGAGGTTGTGGGCCTGGCACCACATGGTCAGGTCTCTGACCTCCTCTCTATAGGCTGTCACATCGTTGTCGGTGATCAGGCCTACCACCATTGTGTCGTCTTAAAACTTAATGATAGTGTTGGAGTCGAGCTTGGCCACGCAGTCATGTGTGAACATGGGGTACAGGAGGGGGCTGAGCACACAGCCTTGAGGGGACCACATGTTGAGGATCAGCGTGGCAGATGTGTTGTTGCCTACCCTTACCACCTAGGGGTGGCCCGTCAGGAAGTCCAGGATCCAGTTGCAGAGGGAGGTGTTTAGTCCTAGAGTCTTTAGCTTAGTGATGAGCTTTGAGGGGCACTATGGTGTTGAACGCTGAGCTGTAGTCAATGAACAGCATTCTCACATAGGTGTTCCTTTTGTCCAGGTGGGAAAGGCCGTGTGGAGTGCAATAGAGATTGTGTCATCTGTGGATCTGTTTGGGCATAGCTATTACAGACTCTGTTAGGGATAGGTTGAAAATGTCAGTGAAGACACTTGCCAGTTGGTCAGCTTGGAGTGCACGTCCTGGTAATCCGTATGGCCCTGCGGCCTTGATTGTTGATCTGTTTAAAGGTCTTTCTCACATCGGCTACGGAGAGCGTGATCACACAGTTGTCAGGAAAAGCTGGTGCTCTCAGGCATGCTTCAGTGTTATTTGCCTCGAAGCGCACATAGAAGTCATTTAGCTCATCTGGTAGGCTCGTGTAACTGGGCAACTCGCGGCTGTGCTTCCCTTTGTAGTCCTTAATGGTTTGCAATCCCTGCCACATCCGACGAGCGTCGGAGCCGGTGTTGTAGGATTCAATCTTAGTCCTGTATTGACTCTTTGCCTGTTTTATGGTTTGTCACAGGGTATAGTGGTATTTCTTATAACCCTCCGGGTTATAGTCCTGCTCCTTGAAAGTGGCAGCTTTACCCTTTATCTCGTTGCGGATGTTGCCTGTAATCCATGGCTTCTGATCATTCCTCTGAGATGGCTGCTGAAGGTCTTTTTGTGCTTCTGTATGTAATGGGGTAGATACTACATCCATATAAACAAAGTAGAATGACTTCTATGACCACACCACCGACTGTAGGCTTCACCAAAGAGCGTAGGGAACTCTGTGATACTCATTACTTTTAGGCTACTTGATTCTGATTTCATTAGGATCTCTTGTAGTCCTAATTTTTTCATTAGCATCTATTTTAGTCCTAATTTTTCATTAGGATCTCTTTAAGTCCTCTCTTTTAGTCATCTTTGTCCTCATTACTTATTACAGATAGACTTATTCCATTCAGCATATCAGCACTTTTTTCTCAACACTATGTTTGCATGACTGTTATGACAGCTCAGTTATGAATTCATAAGCATTCATATTTAGGAACAAAATGTACAATCTATGAAAATATCTTCAACAAGTTCCACGTGAGATTAATAATTTATTGCCCTCAGCTTTTATAGTTTCCAATTTACTGTCTCTTCTGTTGCCTGATATCATTGGCTTTTTGAAGCCAGAGGAGCACCTGACTACGATGAATAGGATGAAAACCTGATAGGTTAACAAATGTCAGAGATTCTCTGTGAAAAAACTGTCAGGTTACAATTGATTTTCTATTCATTTAGAGCGCTCTGTGGCTATATGGTAATTTACTGCACTTTGAAGATAAACATAGAATATTTCAAAGCACTGCTAAAAGTGAGAATATTGCTGTGATATCTTGAAAATGAACAGAGTTCATCACTATTTGTCAAAGCAGCCTCGAGTGTTTGAAGGTAAAAGTGTTCTAAAAAAGCCTAAACGTTTTTTTATTTTAATTGCACTCAGGTACAAAGATGGTTCATTCGATTCGTCATATCTTTGTCTACTCATGCTCCTCCACATCGTGTAAAACTACAGACTTAATCCTAAATTGGGATTTCACAATATTTTCTAAATTTTCATTTTTTTTCTGGTCATCAACAGATAAAGATCCCTTTCAATGATCAAAGTAGATGTTTGTTTGTTTGTCAGGCTGACGTGGTGCTGACTTGTGTTGTTGATTGTTCCTACAGATAGAAACATCTATGCATAGTCACTTTACCCTTACCTACAGTATGTGTACATATTACCTCAGTTACCTTGACTAACCTGTACCCCCGCACATTAACTCTGTACTGTTGGTTAAGGGCTTGTAAGTAAGCATTTATTCTGCGCATGTGACAAATTCGATTTGATTTGATTTGGAACAGAGGGTTGGCTTGGGCAGGCGAGCTGTTAGACATTTGCTGGCAGACTGTGCCTGCTGCACCTTTGCTTACAACTTCTGTTATTAATTAGAGTCCTAATTGACAGTAGACGTTCTGGACTGTGTATCCTCCATCCCTATTCCTTATGGCATACTCTCACTCACACAGAGGAAGCCAGTAATGCTTTTCTGATCTTAAATTTAATTACTTCAATTGGGATTCTCCCTATTCAAGTAGTGGTGCTTTAGGAATGGGAGGTTCGGGAGGATGGGGTTTAGGGGGGCAGATGGTTTAGAAAGCATGGAGAAATACATTCATTACTGATTGGAAATATTATACCCAATCGACCTTGGCAATGTTCAAGATGGTGAAGTGGCAATAATTAGAGCAGCGAACTATGGCGGATTCATCACAAGGATTATAAATCAAAATGGTGTATTTAATACATCCTGTAATAAAAGATGTTGGAGGCCTGGCGCTACACGCCCAGTGGCTCCAAGATTAAAACTAATGTCAGAGGGCTGTGCAGGAAAGAAAAAAATCTGTGGCTGTTTCCTGTAACCTATACCATACCAATTTAATTAGGTCATTAAAAAAACTATTAGATGCAACCACTCTATAATTTGTAACGCTGCAATAGGCTTATGCTTCACTCAAATTGCTTTTCCAAAGTAGCTTGCATCGCTAAGGAACTGTAAGCAAGTTCAAAGACTGTATTGATGTTATTGATTCCCGGCCTGTAGCCCCTCTGTGAGGTACTGTTCACCCAGCTGGCTCTGTTAGGTAACTGTTCACCCAGCTGGCTCTGTTAGGTAACTGTTCACCCAGCTGGCTCTGTTAGGTAACTGTTCACCCAGCTGGCTCTGTTAGGTAACTGTTCACCCAGCTGGCTCTGTTAGGTAACTGTTCACCCAGCTGGCTCTGTTAGGTAACTGTTCACCCAGCTGGCTCTGTTAGGTAACTGTTCACCCAGCTGGCTCTGTTAGGTAACTGTTCACCCAGCTGGCTCTGTTAGGTAACTGTTCACCCAGCTGGCTCTGTTAGGTAACTGTTCACCCAGCTGGCTCTGTTAGGTAACTGTTCACCCAGCTGGCTTTGTTAGGTAACTGTTCACCCAGCTGGCTCTGTTAGGTAACTGTTCACCCAGCTGGCTCTGTTAGGTAACTGTTCACCCAGCTGGCTCTGTTAGGTAACTGTTCACCCAGCTGGCTTTGTTAGGTAACTGTTCACCCAGCTGGCTCTGTTAGGTAACTGTTCACCCAGCTGGCTTTGTTAGGTAACTGTTCACCCAGCTGGCTCTGTTAGGTAACTGTTCACCCAGCTGGCTCTGTTAGGTAACTGTTCACCCAGCTGGCTCTGTTAGATAACTGTTCACCCAGCTGGCTCTGTTAGGTAACTGTTCACCCAGCTGGCTCTGTTAGATAACTGTTCACCCAGCTGGCTCTGTTAGGTAACTGTTCACCCAGCTGGCTCTGTTAGGTAACTGTTCACCCAGCTGGCTCTGTTAGATAACTGTTCACCCAGCTGGCTCTGTTAGGTAACTGTTCACCCAGCTGGCTCTGTTAGGTAACTGTTCACCCAACTGGCTCTGTTAGGTAACTGTTCACCCAGCTGGCTCTGTTAGGTAACTGTTCACCCAGCTGGCTCTGTTAGGTAACTGTTCACCCAGCTGGCTTTGTGAGGTACTGTTCACCCAGCTGGCTCTGTTAGGTAACTGTTCACCCAGCTGGCTTTGTGAGGTACTGTTCACCCAGGTGGCTCTGTTAGGTAACTGTTCACCCAGCTGGCTCTGTTAGGTAACTGTTCACCCAGCTGGCTCTGTTAAGTAACTGTTCGCCCAGCTGGCTCTGTTAGGTAACTGTTCACCCAGCTGGCTCTGTTAAGTAACTGTTCACCCAGCTGGCTCTGTTAAGTAACTGTTCGCCCAGCTGGCTCTGTTAAGTAACTGTTCGCCCAGCTGGCTCTGTTAGGTAACTGTTCACCCAGCTGGCTCTGTTAAGTAACTGTTCACCCAGCTGGCTCTGTTAAGTAACTGTTCGCCCAGCTGGCTCTGTTAGGTAACTGTTTGCCCAGCTGGCTCTGTTAGATAACTGTTCACCCAGCTGGCTTTGTTAGGTAACTGTTCACCCAGCTGGCCCTGTTAGTTAACTGTTCACCCAACTGGCTCTGTTAGGTAACTGTTCACCCAGCTGGCTCTGTTAGGTAACTGTTCACCCAGCTGGCTCTGTTAGATAACTGTTCACCCAGCTGGCTTTGTGAGGTACTGTTCACCCAGCTGGCTCTGTTAGGTAACTGTTCACCCAGCTGGCTTTGTGAGGTACTGTTCACCCAGGTGGCTCTGTTAGGTAACTGTTCACCCAGCTGGCTCTGTTAGGTAACTGTTCACCCAGCTGGCTCTGTTAAGTAACTGTTCGCCCAGCTGGCTCTGTTAGGTAACTGTTCACCCAGCTGGCTCTGTTAAGTAACTGTTCACCCAGCTGGCTCTGTTAAGTAACTGTTCGCCCAGCTGGCTCTGTTAAGTAACTGTTCGCCCAGCTGGCTCTGTTAGGTAACTGTTCACCCAGCTGGCTCTGTTAAGTAACTGTTCACCCAGCTGGCTCTGTTAAGTAACTGTTCGCCCAGCTGGCTCTGTTAGGTAACTGTTTGCCCAGCTGGCTCTGTTAAGTAACTGTTCACCCAGCTGGCTCTGTTAAGTAACTGTTCGCCCAGCTGGCTCTGTTAGGTAACTGTTTGCCCAGCTGGCTCTATGTGTCTCTGTACTCTGTCTCTTAGTCTCAGGCAGTGGGAATGGAGCTGAGATGAGCAACAAGGTATCACGGCCTCTCTTCAGTATTCAATGTTTGATGTGAAAGCTACTCTTCCTGTGATCCACTCAAAACATGAAACATGACATAATACAGAACATTAATAGACAAGAACAGCTTCTGGATAGAACTACATGAATGTTAAAACTGCGCACATAGCCTACATATTGATACACATAAAATATCTAGGTCAAATAGGGTAGGGGCGTTGTGCCGTAAGTTGTTGCTTTATCTGTTTTTTGAAACCAGGTTTGCTGTTCATTTGAGCAATATGACATGGAAGGGAGTTCCATGCAATAATGGCTTTATATAATACTGTACGCTTTCTTGAATTTGTTCTGGATTTGGGGCCTGTGAAAAGACCCCTGGTGGCATGTCTGGTGGGGTAAGTGTGTGTCAGAGCTATGTGTAAGTTGATTATGCAAACAACTTGGAATTTTAAACACATTAATGTCTCTCATTAAAAGAAGAAGTGGTGCAGTCTCTCTCCACAACTCTTAGTCAAGAGAGACTGGCATGCATAGTATTTATACCAGCCCTCTGAGTACAAGGAAGAGCAAGACGTGCCAATCTGTTCTGGGCCAGCTGCAGCTTAACTAGGTCTTGCTTGCAGCACTTGACCACATGACTGGACAATAATGAAGACAGGACAAAACTACAGCCTGCAGGACTTGCTTTGTGGAGTGTGGTGTCAAAAAAGCAGATCATCTCTTTATTATGGACAAACCTCTCCGGATCTTTACAACCATTGCATCTATATGTTTTGACCATGACAGTTTACTATCTAAGTCAACAAGTAATTTAGTCTCCTGAACTTGTTCAACAGCCACACCATAACCAGATTCAGGTGAGGTCTAGAGCTTAGGGAATTATGTGTTCCAAATGCAATGCTCTTTGTTTTTAGAGATGTTCAGGACCCGTTTATTAGTGGCCACCAATTCCAAAACTGACCACAACTCATTGTTGGCGCAGGAGGAGATGGCCGCCGTTTTACAGTCTCCTAACCAATTCTGCTATTATGTGGGTTTTTTCACGATATTTGTAAATTATTTTGTACATAATGTTTCTGCAACCGTATCTTATGGAAGAAAAGAGCTTCTGGATATCAGGACAGCGATCACTCACCTCGGATTAGACTAAGATTTCTTCAACAACAACAAAAACAGCAAGCAGGACTCACACGATATTCTCCAAACACCCCACAGGGCAGACATCCCAATTATTCTCAAAAAGGAAGCGACGCAGAGGACGAAGATCCGGATGCCTCGTCCGGACCCGCAGAAGGCAACTAGGAAAGCTGCCGTTACTGTCAATATTACTCGCCAACGTGCAATCATTGGACAACAAACTAGTCGAGGTAAGATCACGAATATCCTACCAACGGGACATCAAAAACTGTAATATCCTATGCTTCATGGAATCGTGGCTGAATGACGACATGGATATTCAGCTAGCGGGATACACGCTGCACCGGCAGGATAGAACAGCACACTCCGGTAAGACGAGGGGGGGGGGGGGGAGGGTGGTCTGTGCATATTTGTAAACAACAGCTGGTGCAAGAAATCTAAGGAAGTCTCTAGATTTTGCTCGCCTGAAGTAGAGTATATTGTGATAAACTTCAGGTCACACTACTTGCCTAGAGAGTTCTCAGCTATACTTTTCGTGGCTGTTTATTTACCACCACAGACAGATGCTGGCACTAAGACCGCACTCAGTCAGCTGTATAAGGAAATAAACAAACAGGAAACCCCTCACCCAGAGGCGGCGCTCCTAGTGGCCTGAGACTTTAATGCAGGGAAACTTAAATCAGTTCTACCAAATCTCTATCAACATGTTAAATGTGCAACCAGAGGGAAAAAGATTCTAGATCACCTATACTTCACACCCAGCTACGCGTACAAAGCTCTCCCTCGCCCTCCATTTAGTAAATCCGACCACAACTCTATCTTCCTGATTCCTGCTTATAAGCTAAAATTAAAGCAGGAAGCACCAGTGACTCTGTCTATAAAAAAATGATCAGATGAAGCAGGAGATAAACTACACGACTGCTTTGCTATCACAGACTGAAACATGTTCCGGGATTCTTCCGATGACATTGAGGAATACACCACATCAGTCACTGGCTTTATCAATAAGTGCATTGAGGACGTCGTCCCCACAGTGACTGTACGTACATACCCCAACCAGAAGCCATGGATTACAGGCAACACTCGCACTGAGCTAAAGGGTAGAGCTGCCGCTTTCAAGGTGCGGGACTCTAACCCGGAAGCTTACAAGAAATCCCGTTATGCCCTGCGACGAACCATCAAACAGGCAAAGCGTAAATACAGGGCTAAGATTGAATCATACTACACCGGCTCTGACACTCGTCGGATGTGGCAGGGCTTGCCAACTATTACAGACTACAAAGGGAAGCACAGCCGCGTGCTGCCCAGTGACACAAGCCTACCAGATGAGCTAAATCATTTCTATGCTCGCATCGAGGCAAGCAACTCTGAGGCATGCATAAGAGCATCAGCTGTTCCGGATGACTGTGTGATCACGCTCTCCGTAGCCGACGTGAGTAAGACCTTTAAACAGGTCAACATACACAAGGCTGCTGGGCCAGACGGATTACCAGGACGTGTGCTCCGGGCATGTGCTGACCAACTGGCAGGTGTCTTCACTGACATTTTCAACATGTCCCTGATTGAGTCTGTAATACCAACATGCTTCAAGCAGACCCCCATAGTCCCTGTGCCCAAGAACACAAAGGCAACCTGCCTAAATGACTACAGACCCGTAGCACTCACGTCCGTAGCCATTAAGTGCTTTGAAAGGCTGGTAATGGCTCACATAAACACCATTATCTCATAAACCCTAGACCCACTCCAATTTGCATACCGCCCAAACAGATCCACAGAGGATGCAATCTTTATTGCACTCCACACTGCCCTTTCCCACCTCGACAATAGGAACACCTATATGAGAATGCCGTTCATTGACTACAGCTCAGCGTTCAACACCATAGTACCCTCAAATCTCATCACCAAGCTGAGGATCCTGGGACTAAACATTTACATTTACATTTAAGTCATTTAGCAGACGCTCTTATCCAGAGCGACTTATAAATTGGAAAGTTCATACATATTCATCCTGGTCCCCCCGTGGGAATTGAACCCTGGTCCCCCCGTGGGAATTGAACCCACAACCCTGGCGTTGCAAGCGCCATGCTCTACCAACTGAGCCACACGGGACCAAACACCTCCCTAAACACCTCCCTCTGCAACTGGATCCTGGACTTCCTGACGGGCTGCTCCCAGGGGGTGAGGGTAGGTAGCAACACATCTGCCACGCTGATCCTCAACACTGGAGCTTCCCAGTGTGTACTCCCTGTTCACCCACGACTGCATGGCCAGGCACGACTCCAACGCCATCATTAAGTTTGCTGACGACACAACAGTGGTAGGCCTGATCCCCGACAACGACGAGACAGCCTATAGGGAGGAGGTCAGAGACCTGGCCGGGTGGTGCCAGAATAACAACCTATCCCTCAACGTAACAAAGACTAAGGAGATAATTGTGGACTACAGGAAAAGGAGCACTGAGCACGTCCCGAGGGGGTTGTAGTGGAGCAGGTTGAGATCTTCAAGTTCCTTGGTGTCCACATCAACAACAAACTAGATTGGTCCAAACACACCAAGACAGTCGTGAAGAGGGCACGACAAAGCCTATTCCCCCTCAGGAAACTAAAAAGATTTGGCATGGGTCCTGAGATCCTCAAAAGGTTCTACAGCTGCAAAATCGAGAGCATCCTGACCGGTTGCATCACTGCCTGATACGGCAATTTCTCGGCCTCCGACCGCAAGGTACTTCAGAGGGTAGTGCGTACAGCCCAGTACATCACTGGGGCAAAGCTGCTTGCCATCCAGGACCTCTACACCAGGCGGTGTCAGAGGAAGGCCCTAAAAATTTTCAAAGACCCCAGCCACCCAGTCATAGACTGTTCTCTCTACTATCGCATGGCAAGTGGTACCGGAGTGCCAAGGCTCGGACAAAAAGGCTTCTCAACAGTTTTTACCCCCAAGCCATAAGACTCCTGAACAGGTAACCAAATGGTTACCCGGACTATTTGCATTGTGTGCCACCCCCCAACACCTCTTTTACGCTGCTGCTACTCTCGGTTTATCTTATATGCATAGTCACTTTAACTATACATTCATGTACATTCTACCTAAATTGTCCCGACCAACCAGTTCTCCCACACATTGGCTAACCAGGCTATCTGCATTGTGTCCCACCACCCGTCAACCCCTCTTTTTACGCTTCTGCTACTCTCTGTTCATCATATACAGTGGGGAGAACAAGTATTTGATACACTGCCGAATTTGCAGGTTTTCCTACTTACAAAGCCTGTAGAGGTCTGTAATTTTTTATCATAGGCACACTTCAACTGTGAGAGACGGAATCTAAAACAAAAATCCAGAAAATCACATTGTATGATTTTTAAGTAATTAATTTGCATTTTATTGCATGACATAAGTACTTGATCACCTACCAACCAGAAAGAATTCCGGCTCTCACAGACCTGTTAGGTTTTCTTTAAGAAGCCCTCCTGTTCTCCACTCGTTACCTGTATTAACTGCACCTCTTTGAACTCGTTACCTGTATAAAAGACACCTGTCCACACACTCAATCAAACAGACTCCAACCTCTCCACAATGGCCAAGACCAGAGAGCTGTGTAAGGACATCAGGGATAAAATTGTAGACCTGCACAAGGCTGGGATGGGCTACAGGACAATAGGCAAGCAGCTTGGTGAGAAGGCAACAACTGTTGGTGCAATTATTAGAAAATGGAAGAAGTTCAAGATGACGGTCAATCACCCTCGGTCTGGGGCTCCATGCAAGATCTCACCTCGTGGGGCATCAATGATCATGAGGAAGGTGAGGGATCAGCCCAGAACTACACGGCAGGTCCTGGTCAATGACCTGAAGAGAGCTGGGACCACAGTCCAAAGAAAACCATTAGTAACACATTACGCCGCCATGGATTAAAATCCTGCAGCGCACGCAAGGTCCCCCTGCTCAAGCCAGCGCATGTCCAGGCCCGTCTGAAGTTTGCCAATGACCATCTGGATGATCCAGAGGAGGAATGGGAGAAGGTCATGTGGTCTGATGAGACAAAAATAGAGCTTTTTGGTCAAAACTCCACTCGCCGTGTTTGGAGGAAGAAGAAGGATGAGTACAACCCCAAGAACACCATCCCAACCGTGAAGCATGGAGGTGGAAACATCATTCTTTGGGGATGCTTTTCTGCAAAGGGGACAGGACGACTGCACCGTATTGAGTGGAGGATGGATGGGGCCATGTATCGCGAGATCTTGGCCAACAACCCCCCTTCCCTCAGTAAGAGCATTGAAGATGGGTCGTGGCTGGGTCTTCCAGCATGACAACGACCCGAAACACACAGCCAGGGCAACTAAGGAATGGCCCTGTAAGAAGCATCTCAAGGTCCTGGAGTGACCTGAACCCAATAGAAAATCTTTGGAGGGAGCTGAAAGTCCGTATTGCCCAGCGACAGCCCCGAAACCTGAAGGATCTGGAGAAGGTCTGTATGGAGGAGTGGGCCAAAATCCCTGCTGCAGTGTGTGCAAACCTGGTCAAGAACTACAGGAAATGTATGATCTCTGTAATTGCAAAGGTTTCTGTACCAAATATTAAGTTCTGCTTTTCTGATGTATCAAATACTTATGTCATGCAATAAAATGCTAATTAATTACTTAATTACTTACTTACTTTATTACTTCCACAGTTTATCAAGGACTACACTAGTGAGGATACTAAAGGTGTTGATGATAGAAGTGGTGGTGATGATGACATAGGATGTTACTCTTTCCATTGATAAAAGCACACTGTCTCTTCTTCTCTCTACTAAAGGAGCGCTATGCCATCCCAGAGAGGGAAAGGTGGAGCCAGGCAGATGTTGACTTACTGCTCAGCATCTCCTGCCAGGGTGGCCCATTGCCAGAGAGAGGGATCAATCCCACATTCAATGTCTGTCTCTTCAGTAATAAAAAAAGGGAAATACGATGAGGTTGATTAATTAACATGAGTCCGTGAACTGCAACTCCTTTCATCCAACCTTTCTACAAGTCTTCCAGCAAACTTCATCAAAGTATAAGGATGTTCAGTGTCAACTTCAAAAGTATTTATTCATTTCGGGATGTGTGTGTGTGTGTATGTGAGTGCATGTGTGTGTGCGTTACGTGCGTGTGTGTGTTTGCATGTGTGTGTGTGTATGTGTGTGACCGTACTTGTACAACAGTCGTCTGTCCGACACACACACACACACACACACACGCACACACGCACACACGCACACACGCACACACGCACACGCACACATGCACACAAACACACACACTGCAAAGAGGATTAAACCATACCAGACATTTTCAAAGTGAGCCTGTGGGATTTCCATAGAAGCTTACTGCAATTCTTAAGATAAAGAGAGAATTTAATTGCCCTATTGGTTTCTAAGCTGGGAACCTGCTGGATTAGGAGAAGATACTCATAGCAGTATTGAAATGTAGCGTCACTACAAAAACACAGACAACGCAGCTGAATCACTAAGCATGCTATCTGTCTCAACTTGGAATTTCATTGAAAACCTCCCACTGGCTCTAGAATTACAGAACGATCTTCTTTGAAAAGTGATGACAATTACCCCAGGGAAAGTGAAATTTCCCCTTACAAATAGGAAGTATCCCCAAGTAATTTTTTTGGAAAGGTCCTTTAAATTGTAATACTTATTACTTTGGAAGTTGTTTTTGATTTAGCCTTGTCACAGCCGGGCTGAAGCCTCAGACTGTGATCATGCTGGCCAGAGCTGCCAGAGCACAGTATTTACCCAACCAGTTGCTGCAAAGACATTCAGCCATCAACCAAGGTGGAGTTATCACCAATCACATGAGTAATGCCTGTTGGCACTACCTGAGAGGCGCTTTCAGACGAACCGTGTTCAGCTGCTTACAACAACCATCAATGTGCTGACTGTGCTCCCAAGCTGCAGGAGACTTAGGCTTATCAGGCCAGAACAACCCCCACTGGTTCACAGTGGCGTGATCAGGCACTCAGGCTGGTTACTGCTACTTATCATTGTTTATACAGCCAGTTCATTCAAGATTGACTTCGAAATTGGACGTATGTTCCTGTCTTGAGGACGTAGGGAAATGTATTTAAAACTGGCCACTAGGGGAAACAGTGAGCACTATAAAATCAAATCAAATGTTATTTGTTACATGCGCTGAATACAACAGGTGTAGACCTTACTGTGAAACCTTACAAGCCCTTACCAACAATGCAGTTTCAAGAAAATCCCTAAACAAGTTTGAGATAAGAATAACAAATAATTAAAGAGCAGCAGTAAATAACAATAGTGGGGCTATATACAGGGGGTGATTAGCTGTTCAGGAGTCTTATGGCTTGGGGTAGAGGCCGAGCAGTTGCCATACCAGGCAGTGATGCAACCCATCAGGATGTTCTCAATGGTGCAGCTGTAGAACCTTTTGAGGATCTGAGGACACATGACAAATCTTTTCAGTATCCTGAGGGGGAATAGGTTTTGTCGTGCCCTCTTCACGACAGTCTTGGTGTGCTTGGACCATGTTAGTTTGCTGGGGATGTGGATGCCAAGGAACTTGAAGCTCTCAACCTGCTCCACTACAGCCCCATCGATGAGAATGGGGGTGTGCTCGGTCTTCCTTTTCCTGTAGTCCACAATCATCTCCATTGTCTCGATCACGTTGAGGGAGAGGTTGTTATCCTGGCACCACACTGCCAGGTCTCTGACCTCCTCCCTATAGGCTGTCTCATTGTTGTCGGTGATCAGGCCTACCACTGTTGTGTCGTCTGCAAACTTAATGATGGTGTTGGAGTCGTGCCTGGCCGTGCAGTCATGGGAGTACAGGAGGGGACTGAGCACGCACCCCTGAGGGGCCCCAGTGTTGAGGATCAGCGTGGCAGATGTGTTGTTGCCTACCCTTACTACCTGGGGGCGGCCCGTCAGGAAGTCCAGGATCCAGTTGCAGAGGGAGGTGTTTAGTGCCAGGGTCCTTAGCTTAGTGATGAGCTTTGAGGGCACTATGGTGTTGAACGCTGAGCTGCAGTCAATGAATAGCAATCTCACATAAGTGTGCCTAATGTCCAGGTGCGAAAGGGCAGTGTGGAGGGCAACAGATATTGCATCATCTGTGGATCTGTTGGTGCGGTATGCAAATTGGAGTGGGTCTAGTGTTTCTGTGATAATGGTGTTGATGTGAGCTATGACCAGCATTTCAAAGCATTTCATGGCTACAGACGTGAGTGCTACGGGTCGGTAGTCATTTTGCCAGGTTACGGGTTAGTGTTAGTGTACCGGGTTAGTGTTCTTGGGCACAGGGTGGTCTGCTTGAAACATGTTGTGTATTACAGACTCTGACAGAGAGAGGTTAAAAATGTCAGTGAAGACACCTGCCAGTTGGTCAGCGCATGCTCGGAGTACACGTCCTGGTTTTCCATCTGGCCCATCGGCCTTGTGAATGTTAACCTGTTAAAGGTCTTACTCACATCGGCTGCGGAGAGCGGGATCACACAGTCGTCCGGAAGAGCTGATGCTCTCATGCGCAACTGTTACTTGCCCCGAAGCGAGCACAGACGTTATTTAGCTTGTCTGGTAGGCTTGTGTCACTGGGCAGCTCTTGGCTTCCCTTTGTAGTCTGTGAAAGTTTGCAAGCCCTGCCACATCCGATGAGCGTCGGAGCCGGTGTGGTACGATTCGATCTTAGTCCTGTTTTGAAGCTTTGCCTGTTTGATGGTTCGTCGGAGGGCATAGCGGGATTTCTTATAAGCTTCCGGGTTAGAATCCCGCTCCTTGAAAGTGGCAGCTCTACCCTTTAGCTCTGTGCGAATGTTGCCTGTAATCAATGGCTTATGGTTGGAGTATGTATGTATAGTCACTGTGCGGACAATGTCCTCGATGCACTTATTGATGAAGCCAGTGACTGATGTGGTGTACTCCCAAATGCCTTCGAAGGAATCCCAGATCATATTCCAGTCTGTGCAAGCAAAACAGTCCTGTAGTTTAGCATCTGCTTCAGAGCAGGAATCAGGAGGATATAATTATGGTCAGGTTTTCCAAATGGAGGGCGAGGAAGAGCTTTGTACGCATCTGTGTATGGAGTAAAGGTGGTCAAGAATTTTTTCCCGCCGGTTGCACATTTAACATGCTGATAGAAATTTGGTAAAACTGATTTAAGTTTCCCTGCATTAAAGTCCCCGACCACTAGGAGCGTCGCCTCTGGATGAGCGTTTTCCTGTTTGAGTATGGTGGAATACAGCTCATTGAGTGCGGTTTTACTGCCAGCTTCGTTCTGTGGTGGTATGTAGACAGCTACGAGAAATGTAGATGAAAACTCTCTAGGTAGATAGTGTTGTCTACAGCTTATCATGAGATACTCTACCTCACCCGAGCAAAACCCTGAGACGTCCTTAGATATCGTGCACCAGCTATTGCTTACAAATATGCATAGGCCCCCGCCCCGTGTCTTACCAGGGGCTGCTGTTCTGTCCTGCCGATAGGGTGTATAACCCACCAGCTGTATGTTATTAATGTCATTGTTCAGCCACGACTCAGTAAAACATAAGATATTACAGTTTTTAATGTCCCGTTGGTAGGATAAAGGTGCTTTCGGTTCGTCCCATTTATTTTCCAGCGATTGAACAGAGCAAGCAGTTTGGGAGGCAAGGGCAGATTAGCCACTCATCGCCTGATCCTCACAAGGCATCCTGATCTCTTTTCGCGAAACCTACGTTTCCTTTTCCAGTGAATCACGGGGATCTGGGCCTGTTCGGGTGTCCGTAGTATATCCCTCGCGTCTGACTCATTGAAGAAGATCTCCTCGTCCAATTTGAAGTGAGTAATCCCAGTTCTGATGTCCAGAAGCTCTTTTCAGTCATAAGAGACGGTAGCAGCAACATTATGTACAAAACGAGTTACAAACAACGTGAAAAAACAAACAAAATAGAACGGTTGGTTAAGACCCAATAAGATGGCAGGCTTACCCTCCGGCGCCATCTTCTTACCATCAAGTAGGCTTGGGTTTTGCTAGGGAGTTGTGGACATGGGTGGCGGATGGGTGTAATCCCATCCCTAATCCCGGACTCCGGATCTGAAGGTTGCATGTACTTGCATGTACTTGTATATTTATTATTTTTTTTACTCCAATATCGATCTTGTCTCATCGCTGCAACAGGCTCGGGAGGTGAAGGTCAAATCACGCGTCCTCCGAAACATAACACACCAAACAGTGCTTTTTAACACCCGCCCGCTTAACCCGGAAGCCAGCCACACCAATGTGTTGGGGGAAACAGGCTGACGACCGAGGTCAGCCTGCAGGTTCCCAGCGCGCCACAAAGAGTCACTAGAGCACAATGAGCCAAGTAAATCTCCCCTGGCGAAACCCTCCCCTAACCCAGACAACGCTGGGCCAATTGCGCGCCACCCTATGGGACTCCCGATCACGGCCGGTTGTGATACAGCCCGGGATCGAACCCGGGTCTGTAGTGACGCCTCTAGCACTGCGATGCAGTGCCTTAGACCACTGCACCACTCGGGAGGCCCTAGTTGTTTTGCTTTAACCCTTAACTTAACCATTCGTAATGAATACCTAAACTACATTGTTTAACACTATCCAAAACCTTAAACCAGAATTTTCCTATTTCTGAAGTAAATGCATATTTTTTTTTTTTTACCTTCATTTAACTTGGCAAGTCAGTTAAGAACAAATTCTTATTTACAATGACGGCTTACCCCAGCCAAACCCTAATCCGGACGACACTGGGCCAATTGTGAGCCGCCCTATGGGACTCCCAATCATGGCTGGTTTTAATACAGCCTGGAATCAAACCAGGGTCTGTAATGATGCCTCTAGCACTGAGATGCAGTGCCTTAGACCAATGCGCCACTCGGTCTAGAATGGTCCAGACACTTTGTGATTTGTCTTGGCTTTGAGAAACTTACACCAGCCACGATTGGATTCCTCATTGCTCATTGTGCAGTATCAGGGCACTCAAAAGAAATGAACAAAAGCTAAAAAAAAACACCCAAATACGTACTTTAAAGAAGGGCAAGCTCTCAGTATAGTGATGTAGGTCTTTAGATGTTGTAGACATTTACATATATATATATATTTATTTACTTCAGAAATAGGAAAATTCTCCTTTAACCCTTAAGCTTGTATGGTTATGTAATATGTTCGCTCTCTTTTGTCAATCGACTAACAAAGCTCTGTATCACTGCCACACTTTTCCACTCTGAATTAAATAACCAGCTCTCTCTCTCTCTGTCTCTCTCTCACTCTCTCCTCCTCTTTCTCATAAACACTGCAAGCCCTCTTCATGTGGTTGTTGTTGTAATTTTAGCTCCTACCATGCATTGAGCAGTAGTTTCAAATGTTATCATTATCAAATGCATTAGGGTGAAATGCCCTACTAATGCACTCTCTCCATCTCTCCCTGTTCCCCTTCCTCCCCTCCCTGACATATCTCTTGCTCTGTATAGAACTCACACACAACACATACATACTCTCTCACAAACATGCACAGATGGTTGGTTTAGATCTGCTCTAAGTGAATTGGAAAGCATCAGCTGTAAGCAGAGTCATGTTGTATGAATCCTTGCAACAGAAAATGGATGTGTGTGTGTGTGCGTGTGTGTGTGAATGGAGCATTAACAACCCGTGGTGTAAAAAGCACTTCGAAATTTGACGTTTGGACAAAAGTGCAAAAACGTATAATTCTGCAATGTGACTGTGAGAGCTTGTGTGTGTGTTTAGAACAATTAATGTACTGAGTGGATCATTACATAGCAGACTGGTGCTTCCACATGCCTACATCCAACTTGTGTCTAACAGACTCTCTGTAGAGGATTGTCATTTTGGTAAAGAGTCTGGGCAAACAAATACTTGCCTATGAGGAGTGCGTGCAGCCAGCTTCCATCTGGTTTGCTTAGAGCCTCAGACACGCTAGTGTGGGACTCATTGGGGACATGTGCTGCTGGAGTAGAGTGGGATGGATCGTCAGAGAACCAGGAGAGAGAGTCTTCTTCCATACATGTATCAATGATACAACATTTTGTTTGTGCATATTACAGAGATAATGTTTGATAAAAGATAATAAAATAAAATAAAACTGTATTGGTCATGTTAATCATGTATACATATTTTGCAGATGTTATCGCAGGTGCAGTGAAATGCTTATGTTTCATGCTCCATCATTGCAGTAATACTGAACATTACAAAATAATTCACAGAAATCCCCCAAAAATGTAAAAGAAAGAAATCAAGAAATACTAGAACGAGCAATGTCAGAGTCTGGTATATAAATATATGTGTATATGATGGTGTGTATAGACAGTATGGACAGTATATGAATAGAAAAGGCGTGTACAGCAGTAGTTATATAGAACGAGTCATGACTAGAATACAGTATATACATATGAGCAGTGGTGGGAAAAGCACTCAATAGTCAGACTTGAGTAAAAGTAAAGATACCTTTATAGAAAATGACTCAAGTAAAAGTGAAAGTTACCCAGTAAAATACTACTTGAGTAAAAGTATAAAAGTACTTGGTTTTGAATATACTTAAGTATCAAAAGTAAATGGATTGCTAAAATGTACTTAAGTATCAAAAGTCAAAGTAAAAGTATAAATCCTTTCAAGTTCCTTATGCAAACCAGACGACACAATTTTTTATTTTATTTTTTATTGACGGATAGCTATCGGGACACTCCAACCCTCAGACATAATTTACAAACGAAGCATTTGTGTTAAGTGAGTCCGACAGATCAGATCAGGGATGACCAGGGATGTTCACTTGATAAGTGTGTGAATTGGACCATTTTCCTGTCAAAATGTAACAAGTACTTTTGGGTTTCAGGGAAAATTTATGGAGTAAAAAGTGCATTGTTTTCTTTAGGAATATAGTGGAGTAATAGTAAGAGTTGCCAAAAATATAAATAGTAAATTAAAGTACAGATACCCCCAAAAAACGACTTAAGTAGTACTTTAAAGTATTTTTTACCTAAGTACTTTACACCACTGCATATGATGTGGGTAAACCAGTAAGGCATCAACATTACAAAGATAATGTGTCCCTGGTAAAGAAAATGCATCAACATTACAGAGATGTGTCCCTGGTAAAGAAAATGCATCAACATTACAGAGATGTGTCCCTGGTAAAGAAAATGCATCAACATTACAGAGATGTGTCCCTGGTAAAGAAAATGCATCAACATTACAGAGATGTGTCCCTGGTAAAGAAAATGCATCAACATTACAGAGATGTGTCCCTGGTAAAGAAAATGCATCAACATTACAGAGATGTGTCCCTGGTAAAGAAAATGCATCAACATTACAGAGATGTGTCCCTGGTAAAGAAAATGCATCAACATTTCAGAGATAATGTTTACCTGGTAAAGATAATGTAACACAACGTTTTTTCTGTATGAATACTTTCCTGTAACTTTCATCAAGGGATGAGTTAATGAAAGTTCACGATCCAAAAAAGCACTTTGTAATACTTTGTTGATTTACACAACCATTACATACTCTAAGCAGTAGACACCATCATATCAAAATGAGACAACCCCCCACACAAAAAAAAGAAAAAGGAAGAGACAAATGGTTTATTACAATCAATAAATGTTCCCTCAATCTTCATTATAACTCCCTTTGAGATGAGGAGGTGCCATATTAACTTCATAAATTGCCTTGATTGTGGCCTTGATGTTCTTGCTGGTGAAACAGGCTTGCAGCTGTGAGTGTAGAAAATGAGCCCATTTTGGATAGTGATATAATAATTGTGAAATTGAGACTTGGTGGAATAATGGATGAGCTAATCAGTCTGTATTCTGTTGCAAGATGAGGAATAACGACAGCCACCTTTCAGACAGACAATATAAGATCATTATGTCTTAGCCTCAGTTCCTGGGTGGACACAGTGCAAGTGATGGAGATTGCAGTGCTGTTGTCATGCAGAGATGTTGGGGAAGAAGATGAGTGGTCACACTGTCTCAGAGAAAACATGTGTTTTCTACCCAGATATTCCACTCTTTCAACCAAGATATTCCACTCACAGCCTGAGCCCACAATATCCTGCATTATACATGCAAATGTCTTGTTTGTGTTTTATAGACAACAACAGCAAGCCTGGGAAGTAATGACAAAGTCTCCAAATACTCAAGTACTTTTTTCCTATTTGAGATGTGTTCTTTTATTTCCATTATTCCACACCACTCTCTGGAGTCCCAGTGGCTGAATGTTCCCACTGAATGGAAAGGCTGAGGTCATTCTGGCTCTTGTGGCAATTAAGTAAAATACCTATTTCAAACTAACACTTACTGGCATTTAGTTTTAAGGTATATTGATTGGTTTCTTTTTCATTTCCCCTGAAATTCATTAAATGCAAAGTCACGTCTCTAGATGCCCTTTATGTTCCTGTTGTCAGCTCTGACAACAGACACCCATACATTCTTCAAAGCGATGAGAGTTGTTTAAAACAAATACACTGCTTGAATTGCTGTTCACAGTGAACGCATACTGAACTGTGACCATAATTATGATGATATTACTGTAGTCAGGAGCGTATAAAACCATAACTTTAACATGTCATCTGACTCTCTGACCCCAATCCTCATCTTTTATTGATATAGCTTAGTGTGGCAATACTTTCACCTTTTACAGTTTGTGAACAATTTCCCTGACTTTAATTGGCAATGAGATGCATTTTAACCTGGGAAACCTTTGTGGCACCTGAATGATGTATAGAAAAAGTGGGTACTTGTATATGAGAATACCACTTTAACTCTCTTGAAAATAACAAGCCTCTTCTTCCCTTTATATCAGTCTTTCTTGATGTACAAATAATTGAGGACATTTCTTCATTCAGAAAGATGCAGTTGACTTCATCTCTGTTATTATCCCCCCTGTTACATTTACCTTTTACTTTTCATTTGTCACCATTTGTCCATCACATGATCAGTCTAATTTAACCATATTGTAGTGTATAGCAGGAGTTTTCCTTTACTTCTTAACGTGTTACACAGCGACCCCGTAGGGGACCAGATTATCTCCCATGAGGGGCCAGCTAACGCTGTCAGCTGAGGAGGCCTAATTATGCAGAATGATAATGATTACATTTCTCTTTTTTTTCTTCCCTGTCTCCACATACTGTACTGTAGTTACAGGCTACTGTCCAACAGCTAGGTAGGCATACTGACAGAGCCTCCTGTGACTGTCTGTGTGTGTGTTTTTGGTTTTGGACCAGAAGTCCTCGCAAGGATAGTAAAACAAGGAAGTAGGGACATTTTACAGGTCCCCACAAGGAAAGAGGCTTTTTAGGCTTACATGCTGACTAAACCGTCTGCTTTGCATGCGCAAGTGTTGCAAAATAAATGTACACATACATCTTATCAATCATTTTATCCGAACTGTTCGTGCGTGTCAACGAGCGTCTGCGTAGCCAGGGGTTAAAATAGAACTTGGAATAGAACTTGGTTCTATAGAACTTGGAATAGAACTTGGTTCTATTTGTGATTTTTGACGCACTGCAAGTCCTGCCTTTCCCATCTACTAATTGGTTTTTACAAGCATACTAACCCACGTGGGTGATTGAAAGACAAACAAGGTCCACAATCCAGTCCAGTTGGTGGCGGTAATGCACTTTAAAGTTGGTTGTCACCCGCCATGTAAAATCCACCAAAGAAGAAGAAGAATGATGAACGAGGAGATATTAATCATAGAAAACTAAAAACTAACTCGGTTTCCCCTCGGTTTCTTCTGTGGATTAATTGTCGGACTAGTGAACGCCAATTTTGTATGACTCAAAATGGATAAAAAATTATACAAAGATCCAGCCAAAAAAGGACCATATGCATTTTAGGGGATAGGTTTAGGGTTAGCAATAGAGTTAGTGTTAAAATTAGGGTTGGGGTTAGGTTTAGAGTTAGGGATAGGGTTAGGTTAAGGGTTACGGGCTAGGGAAAATAGGGGTTTGAATGGGATATACACTGAACAAAAATATAAATGCAATATGCAACAATTTCAAAGATTTTACTGAGTTACAGTTCATATAGACCCTAAAGTATGAATTTTACATGACTGGGAATACCGATATATCTGTTGGTCACAGATACCTTAATAAAAAGGTAGGGGTGTGGATCAGAGAATCAGTCAGTATCTGGTGTGACCCCCATTTGCCTCATGCAGCGCGACACATGTCCTTCGAATGGAGTTGACCAGGCTGTTGTTTGTGGCCTGTGAAATGTTGTCCCACTCCTCTTCAATGGCTGTGCGAAGTTGCTGGATATTGGCGGGAACTGGAACACACTGTCGTACACATTGATCCAGAGCATCCCAAACATGCCATGTCTCGTGAGTATGCAGGCCATTGAAGAACTGGCAAATGTTCAGCTTCCAAGAATTGTGTACAGATCCTTGTGCCAGGGGGCCGTGCATTATCATGCTGAATCATGAGGTGATGGCGGCGGATGAATGGCACGACGATGGCCTCAGGATCTTGTCATGGTAACTCTGTGTATTAAAATTGCCATTGATAAAATGCAACCAGGATTCATCCTTGAAGAGCACACTTCTCCAGTGTGCCAGTGGCCATCGAAGGTGAGCATTTGCCCACTAAGGTCGGTTACAACGCAGAACAGCAGTCAGGTCAAGACCCTGGTGAGGACGACGAGTATGCAGATGAGCTTCCCTAAGACAATTTCTGACAGTTTGTGCAGAAATTCTTCGGTTGTGCAAACCCACAATTTCATCAGCAGTCCAGGTTGCTAGTCTCAGACAATTGGGTGAAGAAGCCGGATGAGGAAGTCCTGGGCTGGTCTGCGGTTGTGAGGCTGGTTGGACGTACTGCCAAATTCTCTAAAACGGCGTTGGAGGTGGCTTATGAAGATACATTTAAATTCTATTCTCTGGCAACAGCTCTGGTAGACATTCCTGCAGTCAGCATGCTAATTGCACACTCCCTCAAAACTTGAGACGTCTGTGTCATTGTCTTGTGTGACAAAATGGCACATTCTAGAGTGTCATTTTATTGTCCCCAGCACCTGTGTAATGATCATGCTGTTTAAGCAGCTTCTTGATATGCCACACCTGTCAGGTGGATGGATTATCTTGGCAACGGATAAATGCTCCCTAACAGTGATCAAATCAAATCACCTGTCAGGTGTAGACCTTACAGTGAAATGCTTACTTACAGGCTCTAACCAATAGTGCAACAAATGTATTAGGTGAACCATAGGTAGGTAAAGAAATAAAACAACAGTAAAAAGACAGGCTATATACAGTAGCGAGGCTATAAAAGTAGCAAGGCTACATACAGACACCGGTTAGTCAGGCTAATTGAGGTAGTATGTACATGTAGATATGATTAAAATGACTATGCATATATGATGAACAGAGAGTAGTCGTAGCGTAAAAGAGCGGTTGACGGGAGGTGGGTGGCGGGACACAATACAGATAGCCCGGTTAGCCAATGTGCGGTAGCACTGGTTGGTTGGCCCAATTGAGGTGGTACGTACATGAATATATAGTTAAAGTGACTATGCATATATGATAAACAGAGAGAAGCAGCAGCGTAAAAAGAGGGGTTGGGGGGGCACACAATGCAAATAGTCCGGGTAGCCATTTGATTACCTATTCAGGAGTCTTATGGCGTGGGGGTAAAAACTGTTGAGAAGCCATTTTGTCCTAGACTTGGCACTCCGGTACCGCTTGCCATGCAGTAGTAGAGAGAACAGTCTATGACTTGGGTGGCTGGGGTCTTTGACAATTTTTAGGGCCTTCCTCTGACACCGCCTGGTGTAGAGGTCCTAGATGGCAGGCAGCTTTGCCCCAGTGATGTACTGGGCCGTACGCACTACACTCTGAAGTGCCTTGCGGTCGGAGGCCGAGCAGTGATGTAACCAGTCAGGATGCTCTCGATGTTGCAGCTGTAGAACCTTTTGAGGATCTCAGGACCCATGCCAAATCTTTTTAGTTTCCTGAGGGGGAATAGGCTTTGTTGTGCCCTCTTCACGACTGTCTTGGTGTGTTTGGACCATTCTAGTTTGTTGTTGATGTGGACACCAAGGAACTTAAAGCTCTCAACCTGCTCCACTACAGCCCCGTCGATGAGAATGGGGGCGTGCTCGGTCCTCCTTTTCCTGTAGTCCACAATCATCTCCTTTGTCAAGATTACGTTGAGGGATAGGTTGTTAATCTGGTACCACCTGGCCACACGGCCAGGTCTCTGACCTCCTCCCTATAGGCTGTCTCGTCGTGATCAGGCATACCACTGTTGTGTCGTCTGCAAACTTAATGATGGTGTTGGAGTCGTGCCTGGCCATGTAGTCGTGGGTGAACAGGGAGTACAGGAGGGGACTGAGCACACACCCCTGTGGAGCTCCAGTGTTGAGGATCAGCGTGGCAGATGTGTTGCTACCTACCGTCACCACCTGGGGGAAGCCCGTCAGGAAGTCCAGGATCCAGTTGCAGAGGGAGGTGTTTAATCCCCAGATCCTTAGCTTAGTGATGAGCTTAGAGGGTACTATGGTGTTGTAGCTGTAGTCAATGAATGGCATTCTCACATAAGTGTTCCTTTTGTCCAGGTGGGAAAGGGCAGTGTGGAGTGCAACAGAGATTGCATCATCTGTGGATCTGTTTGGGCGGTATGCAAATTGGACTGGGTGTTGGGTTTATGGGATAATGGTGTTGATGTGATCCATTACCAACCTTTCAAAGCAATTCATGGCTACGGACGTGAGTGCTACGGGTCTGTAGTCATTTAGGCAGGTTGCCTTGGTGTTCTTGGGCACAGGGACTATGGTGGTCTGCTTGAAACATGTTGGTATTACAGGCTCAACCAGGGACATGTTGAAAATGTCAGTGAAGACACCTGCCAGTTGGTCAGGACATGCCCGGAGCACACGTCCTGGTAATCCGTCTGGCCCAGCAGCCTTATGTATGTTGACCTGTTTAAAGGTCTTACTCACGTCGGCTACGGAGAGCGTGATCACACAGTCGTCCGGAACAGCTGATGCTCTCATGCATGCCTCAGTGTTGCTTGCCTCGATGCGAGCATAGATATTATTTAGCTCGTCTGGGAGGCTCGTGTCACTGGGCAGCTCGCGGCTGTGCTTCCCTTTGTAGTCTGTAATAGTTTGCAAGCCCTGCCACATAAGACGAGCGTCGGAGCCGGTGTAGTATGATACAATCTTAGTCCAGTATTGACGCTTTGCCTGTTTGATGGTTCGTCGCAGGGCATAGCAGGATCTCTTGTAAGCTTCCGTGTTAGAGTCCCGCACCTTGAAAGCGGCAGCTCTACCCTTTAGCTCAGTGCGAATGTTGACTGTAATCCATGGCTTGTGGTATGTACGTACAGTCACTTTGGGGATGATGTCCTCGATGCACTTATTGATAAAGCCAGTGACTGATGTGGTGTATTCCTCAATGCCATCGGAAGAATCCCGGAACATGTTCCAGTCTGTGATAACAAAACAGTCCTGTAGTTTAGCATCTGTTTCATCTGATCACTTTTTTTTATAGGCCGAGTCACTGGTGCTTCCTGCTTTAATTTTTGCTTGTAAGCAGGAATCAGGAGGATAGAGTTGTGATCGGATTTACCAAATGGAGGGCGAGGGAGAGCTTTGTACGCGTCTCTGTGTGGAGTACAGGTGATCTAGAATTTTTCCCCCTCTGGTTGCACATTTAACATGTTGATAGAAATTTGGTAGAACTGATTTAAGTTTCCCTGCATTAAAGTCTCAGGCCACTAGGAGCGCCGCCTCTGGGTGAGGGGTTTCCTGTTTGTTTATTTCCTTATACAGCTGACTCAGTGCGGTCTTAGTGCCAGCATCTGTCTGTGGTGGTAAATGAACAGCCACAAAAAGTATAGCTGAAAACCCTCTAGGCAAGTAGTGGCCTGCAATTAATCACAATATACTCTACATCAGGCAAGCAAAATCTAGAGACTTCCTTAGATTTCGTGCACCAGCTGTTGTTTACAAATATGCACAGACCGCCCCCCCTCGTCTTACCGGAGTGTGCTGTTCTATCTTGCCGGTGCAGCGTGTATCCCGCTAGCTGAATATTCATGACGTCATTCAGCCACGATTCCGTGAAACATAAGATATTACAGTTTTTGATGTCCCGTTGGTAGGATATTCGTGATCGTACCTCATCTAGTTTATTGTCCAATGATTGCACGTTGGCGAGTAATATTGACGGTAACGGCAGCTTTCCCACACTCCTTTTCCGGGTCCTGACCAGGCATCTGGCTCTTTGTCCTCTGTACCTGTGTTGTTTCCTCTTGCAAATAACGGTGATGTCGGCCCTGTCGGGTGTTTGGAGAAAGTCCTGTGCATCTTGCTTGTTGAAGAAAAAATCTTTGTCTAATCCGAGGTGAGTGATTGCTGTCCTGATATCCAGAAGTTCTTTTTTTTGCCGTAAGTTATGGTTGCAAAAACATTATGTACAAAATAAGTTACAAATAACATGAAAAAACCCACATAATAGCACAACAATTGGTTGGGCACCCGTAAAACTGCTGCCATTTCTTCCAGCGCCAATTTGTGAACAAAATATGAGGGAAAGAAGCATTTTGTGCGTATGGAACATTTCTGAGATCTTTTATTTCAGCTCATGATATATGGGACCAACACTTTATATTTTGCGATCATATTTTTGTTCAGTATTACTAGATATAGCCTGTATATACCTCCTGAGTTAGATGATGTGTTAGCCTTCAGACAGACTTAATCGAGTTCCCCACGAGGCACCAGCCGTAGCCAATGTGTTTGCACGAGCAGTGGTGAGTTTGCTTCTGCTGCAACATTCGCATGAAAATATAACACGTTGCAGTATAGCTTGGCCGTGTGTGTGAGTGCGTGCCTGTCTACACCATGTGTTATTTAACCTCCAGATCCAGGTGGTCTACAAACATAGGAGTCACTAAACACACCAGAGTCATGTCTCATAGATCTGCCACATGCTGTGTCTGCCAGTGCCATGGGGCTACAAGCTTATAGAGAATTTGTTTTGGCTGGCCTGGGTCTGACCTGCACACATCATGTTACAATCTCCCATTGACTTCCCTTCACCCCTGGCATCTGTGATGGAGAGTCTGCCAGGGACTCCAACCATTTAGGGAACTCCAACCGCCCTTCCATGAAAAGACATCACTAGCTAGTCATCGTTATGGATTCGCTTTCTCTTTTGTTACAAACCTGAATAGAGCTGAAACAGATTCAGGGGCCTGTTCAAAATGTTATATTGATAGTCAAATTCTTCTGTGGATAATTACAAAAGCCTTTAAAAATCACATCTATAATTACTGTTTCAATGAAAGGGCTTTGACAGTGTATATATGCAAACAAATTACAGATCAGCGTTGTGGTGTGTGTGAGAGAGAGAGAGCCCTGGACCGTGATCCTGTATGAGCAGGACTGTGAGATTGCATCGCCGATGGATGACGTCATAAAGCACAGGACTCCATACCCCGCAATGCCACGCAGCACTACAATACATGTCTCTTTTGTTGGGTCGTTGGTTGGATTGAGCTCTCACACAGATACGGCCCAGGCCAGATATCTATTTCTCACCGTGTCAGCACTTTCAAACCTGGTAATATTCCTCCCCAAAACACAGCAAAGAGGTAGTATTTTATTATAGATGAAGTACTCTGTGGATTAATATTTGTGGCTCTATCCCTTTTATTGAGCGGCTCACATCTCAATATAATGGGAACTTCTGCTATTTCAGCACTAATGTACAGTGTAAATCAAAGCCATGGCAGTCTCATTATTTTGGACAGAGTACATCATAGCTGGGAACTAAAGAGTCGAGGCTGGCCCAGACTATAAAGAACAAGGCCCATTAGACTTCTATTAAAGTGGATGTGTCCATCCTCTCACTGTGTTCAATCAGTGATGTGTTTGACCTGGGAACTTGGTCAGGGTTAACTCATTGAACGGTTTGTCTGTCCAATCAGCATCAGGCACCCTCAAAGCAGGCTAGGAAATATGGCCCTATTTAGAATAATTACATTGGATTTATGGGCCTTGCAAATTGCTTGCAGCTGGTACATTGTGATCTGCAGTACCGTAAAAAGCATCATTAAAGAATAACAAAAATAACATTTTGTGCTGTTTTTATTTCCTGGTAGGAGCAGCTAATTGAATGTCTAACTAGGCAGATGTGATTTCATTATTCGTGGAAGTGTTTACATGTCAGTAATAGCGCCACCCATTGTATATGTTTTTCTATTTATTTTTTCTGAAGGATGATTTCATAGTTTCAGCAAAGCATAGTCTTTCTTTCACTTCACTGTTTCCTTTCTATTACACAGTTTGACCTTCTACACATTAAGGATCCTTGCAAGCATCCAGTATCTGGAGCTAATCGCTGGAAGATGTGTTGATAGCTGTTCCCAACGTGCCCTCAATAAACAGTCAAAAATAACATGTTGCATATGTCATGGCCTACATAAACAAGTTAACAAGAAATAAGAAGTTTTACAACATGATCTATTTAATAACTGATTTAAATTAAATAACACAAATTAAATTGCACAAGAGTTCTTATTGCCCTCTTTATTGCACAAGAGTTTTTCCAGCACCTCTTCTAATGTCAGGTCTTCAACTTGAGAAACATTTGGCAGTGGAGGACCTCATTCCTCTTTGCTATTTAACTAATTGGAATGACCTTATCTAGCGCCCACTCTGTACCTCTAGAAACCACTACTCACTTACTGGCTGAGTGCTATATTCATTAAAACATTCCTGTCAGACACTTAAGAAAAACAACCAAAATGACAAATGCATGCATCACCCTCTCTCGTAGTTGAGTAGAGAACTATTTTGGAAGCCTGGTGTGATCTCAACCTGTGAGAGGAGATGACACCTACAGATGTAGATTCTTAATTTGACCTTTATTGTCACATCAAAATAATCCTGCAGCAACAGGATTTGAACGTTTAGTCCATAACGTTGCTTGATCAGTGGTTAGGCTATTAGCTGGACAAAAGTAGGATTCATGAAAAGTACAATACTCTTAATATAACCGTGGGTTAGTGTGGGTTTTCAGTGAATTAATGTAAATCACGAAGCTCGTCTGCATTTCCTGCGGTGCGGGAAAATTCTCAGCAACAAAAGAGTGATCAAATTAAGATATTACACATGTATGATGATTTCGCTGTTTCCATGTCAGAAAGCGTTAGTCGAGGCCTCTCATACAGTTGAATGTGAAATAATTAGCCCTTTTTTTACAAGCTGTAGGCAGAGGATAACAAGTAGGTATTCATTCATTATGGTCCCTTGTCCCTGCTACCATCCATGTTCACTTATCAATCAGAAGACTATAATAGGCTACTGGGCTTGTTGATTGACTGAAGTGCTTGTCTTGATCTGTTTGTCTTTGACATCCCTTGCTGAGAGGTACACAAAGAAACAATCAGTCATCATTCTCCACAGCCAATTTTATGTATTTTTCAGGGCTGTATGAATCACCAGCGAAACATATGCGCAAGAAAGAACCTACACATGCAGCAAGGGTGTGGTCACACAAAATAATTATATTCTATTGAGTGTTTTTCATGGCTCATAAACAATCATTAATCAAGCTGTTTTTCAAAGGTAATTTCCTGTCACAGAGAGGGGCAAATTCCTTTGTTGTGTGGAGCATACGTCTTCCTTAAGCACATGCACAGTCTCGCATTGAAAGGAGTTTTCGATGTCCAACTATGAAATAGGTTCGACATGGTTTTGTTTGCTTTGCTTGTCAGATCTCATCTCTGCTGAAGCTGGACCCTGCATGATTCAACAGGCACTGCAAGTAGAGTGGAAGATATTTTACTCATCCTACTACATCATCATGATCACACAATTCTACACCATGTTTTAGGTCTATAACATCTTGTTAACCTGCTCATTATTGCCCAAACAGTGTGTGTGAATAGGAGAGTTGACTCAACTGTTTCAAGATCAATATCTGGATTTGTCCAGATACACCCGCTGTAGTGTCTCTTTGGACGCAAACAAACAACAAGTACAGATATGAGCCAGTCTCTGCAAGGTTTCCACATCATTTCAACCCCAAACATCTATGTGATGATGTTAAATCAACTTGGAAAGCTGATTTGATTGCAAAAAGTCATCAACTTAAAGGGGCAATCAGCAGTTGCTACATCCATTTTCGGACTTATAAATAAATGATATATATACCTATTGATTCTTGAAGAATATTACTTATCAATGACTCATAAGCTTAGTTCAACTGTTGTACCCCATCAGAACCCAAAATACAAGCTTGTTTTACTCCAATGTTTGTAAAGGAAGTAAATGTAAACAAACAAAGGTATTGCATATTAAACATGGTTAAAACTATCATTTTGAAATCATGGATGTTCAGTCCTTGCATCCACAGCTCTGTCTATGAATTTGAGTGTTTACATTTCTCCAGCCCCATCCCTTTGCTATATACCGAAACAGCGGTGGGGTAGACACTTTGTTATTGTTTCTACTGCAGATTGCCACTTTAAGGACATTTCTTTTATTTTCACCCAACTTTTAACCTAAATCCAATGACATGGAGAAATGTTGCATTGAATTCACGTTAGCTGACAACTCAACAAAATATAAATCAAAACTATACGTTGAACTGACGTCTGTGTCCAGTGGGTACAGTCAGTGGACTGCACCATGAGAAAGAGAATGCAAGAGTAAGATGTATGACTCATCCACATTGAAAAACTGTTATTATTACATGCTATAGTGAATGTTATGTCCTCTCAGTAGCCACACACACTCAACCTTTATAAGAGAGGGTAGAGATGAGATCAGATGGGATGAGGAATGGAGGGATGGATGGGAGGAGGAGGAGGAGGAGGAGGAGGGAGGAGGATAGAAACTTGAAGGAGAGGCTGATTAAAAAGAGTTGGAGGAGGTCAGGCAGAGAAAGGCTATTACAGGAGAAGGACAAGGGACTCCTCTGTTCCTCTAGATTTCTCTCTCTCTCTCTCTCTCTCTCTCGCTCTCACACTCTCGCTTTCTCAGTGGTGTAAAGTACTTTAGTAAAAATACTTTAAAGTACTACTTAAGTAGTTTTTAGGGTATCTGTACTTTACTTGACTATTTATATTTTTTACAACTTTTACTCCACTACTTTCCTAAAGAAAATCCTGTACTTTTTACTCCTTACATTTGACCTGACACCCAAAAGTACTAGCTACATTTTGAATGCTTTGCAGGACAGAAAAATTGTCTAATTAATGCACTTATCAAGAGAACAACATCCCTACTGCCTCTGATCTGGCAGAATCACTAAACACAAATGCTTCGTTTGTTAAGGATGTCTGAGTGTTGAAGTGTGCCCCTGGCTATCCGTAAATTAAAAAATCAAGAAAATGGTGCAGTCTGGTTTGCTTAATTAAAGGAAATTGAAATGATTTATACTTCTACGTTTACTTTTGATACTTAAGTATATTTTCGTGATTATATTTACTTTTGATACTTAAGTACATTTAAAACCAAATGCTTTTATACTTTTACTCAAGTAGTATTTTACTGGGTGACTCACTTTTACTTGAGTCATTTTCTTTTAAAGTATCTTTACTTTTACTCAAGTATGACTATTGGGTACTTTTTACACCACTGATCTCTCTCTCTCACACACTCTCACTCTCTCACTCGCTCTCTCGCTCTCTCGCTCTCTCGCTCTTTATCTCTCTCTCACTCTCACTCACTCTCACTCGCTCTCGCTCTTGCTCTCTTGCTCTTTATCTCTCTCTCTCTCTCTCTCTCTCTCTCTCTCTCTCTCTCTCTCACTCTCTCACTCGCTCTCTCGCTCTCTCGCTCTCTTGCTCTTTATCTCTCTCTCACTCTCACTCTCACTCGCTCTCGCTCTTGCGCTCTTGCTCTTTATCTCTCTCTCTCTCACTCTCTTGCTCACTCTCTTGCTCACTCTCTCTTGCTCTCACTCTCTCTTGCTCTTGGTCTTTATCTCGCTCTTTCTATCTTTCTCTATCTCTCGCTCTCTCTCTCATTTTTCTCAGATCTAGGTTTTTCTCAGAGACTCAGAATGTCAATGATGATCCTCTATACCAGGGGTGGGCAAAACTTTAGGGCCACATCGGGATTTCGAAATTCAACAAATTACCAATTTGCTTGTCAAATTCAATTTGCAAGCCAGAAAAAGGGCAGTTATTTGAAAATATAAAGGTCCATTATAATGTCTACATACTTTCTATCAGATTTAGATGTTAAAGTGTGGCCTGGAGGGGTTTTCTAACCCAAATTGAACCATTTACACAAAAATAATAATAATATTTTACTCAAACCTACCGTAGGCCGGATTGAATTGGCTTGCCGGCCTGATCCAGCCCTTGGGCAATAGTTTTCCCACCCTGCTCTATACAAATGGCATCTAGCTCAACAGGAGAAAATATATGCAGCAGCACAGCATTTCAGGTCTCAATGAATGAACAGTTTCCCAGCCCTCTCCAGAAACTCTGACATTTCTAGTTAATGTATGAACAGTTTCCCAGCCCTCTCCAGAAACTCTGACATTTCTAGTTAATGTATGAACATTTTCCCAGCCCTCTCCAGAAACTCTGACATTTCTAGTTAATGTATGAACAGTTTCACAGCCCTCTCCAGAAACTCTGACATTTCTAGATAATGTATGAACATTTTCCCGGCCCTCTCCAGAAACTCTGACATTTCTAGTTAATGAATGAACAGTTTCCCAGCCCTCTCCAGAAACTCTGACATTTCTAGTTAATGAATGAACAGTTTCCCAGCCCTCTCCAGAAACTCTGACATTTCTAGTTAATGAATGAACAGTTTCCCAGCCCTCTCCAGAAACTCTGACATTTCTAGTTAATGTATGAACAGTTTCCCAGCCCTCTCCAGAAACTCTGACATTTCTAGTTAATGTATGAACATTTTCCCGGCCCTCTCCAGAAACTCTGACATTTCTAGTTAATGTATGAACAGTTTCACAGCCCTCTCCAGAAACTCTGACATTTCTAGTTAATGTATGAACAGTTTCCCAGCCCTCTCCAGAAACTCTGACATTTCTAGTTAATGTATGAACAGTTTCACAGCCCTCTCCAGAAACTCTGACATTTCTAGATAATGTATGAACATTTTCCCGGCCCTCTCCAGAAACTCTGACATTTCTAGTTAATGAATGAACAGTTTCCCAGCCCTCTCCAGAAACTCTGACATTTCTAGTTAATGAATGAACAGTTTCCCAGCCCTCTCCAGAAACTCTGACATTTCTAGTTAATGAATGAACAGTTTCCCAGCCCTCTCCAGAAACTCTGACATTTCTAGTTAATGAATGAACAGTTTCCCAGCCCTCTCCAGAAACTCTGACATTTCTAGTTAATGAATGAACAGTTTCCCAGCCCTCTCCAGAAACTCTGACATTTCTAGTTAATGTATGAACAGTTTCCCAGCCCTCTCCAGAAACTCTGACATTTCTAGTTAATGTATGAACATTTTCCCGGCCCTCTCCAGAAACTCTGACATTTCTAGTTAATGTATGAACAGTTTCACAGCCCTCTCCAGAAACTCTGACATTTCTAGTTAATGTATGAACAGTTTCCCAGCCCTCTCCAGAAACTCTGACATTTCTAGTTAATGTATGAACAGTTTCACAGCCCTCTCCAGAAACTCTGACATTTCTAGTTAATGTATGAACAGTTTCCCAGCCCTCTCCAGAAACTCTGACATTTCTAGTTAATGTATGAACAGTTTCACAGCCCTCTCCAGAAACTCTGACATTTCTAGTTAATGTATGCAACTTAATATATGCTACTGGATTTTAACTTAAATGCAGCTAATGTGACTTATGCTTTGAACGATGACTTGTTGTCATATTACATATTTATCATCCTAATGCATGCTTTACCTGCATGGAACTGCATCTCCCATAGAACAGCTGTGGTACTCCGGAGGGTGGAGGCCGGTTGGCTTCCCTCCTAGCCCTCTCAGCAGACCCCAGGACCCTGGAAACCCACCCTGGCCTCCATCCCGGGCCCCTGGGACCCACACTGGCAGACTGCGAGAGTCCCTCCACGGCCCCAGCCTTGAATTATAAATGAGTGAGCTCACCAGCACCCCGCGACACGATGACACCAACCGTTTGTCAGAGGCAGATCTGTCGTGTGGAGGCAGAAGCTTTGGATCCAGCAACGATTAGAAAAGCATTCAAATTTGACAAATCACACCGGACATTATCAGGTACAGAACAAACCCCAAGGACCTGCAGCTTTCCCCTGCTTTATCATTCTCTAATTTGTCACCTTACTATTAGTGTATTATTCCTTTTCTTTCGATCTGCTGTCACTAATAGACTTGGGGCTGGGTGAAGTGAGGTAAACTGGGGTTGGGTGTCTTGTACATTACCTGGCAATGTTACCATTGTCATTTATTAATCATTGGTTCTGATAATTATTTATTTACTTTAACCTTGAAATCTCTGGTTGTTGTCTTTAATCAGGACTCAGGACGGCACTACTTTGCTTTTATCATTGTGTTTCCATCTCTCTCTGACGTCTCTCCTGTTGATGGTGCTCGTCAGAGAGAGCCTCTGCTGCTCAGGGAGCTGACCCTGAGGTACCAGTGTTTGGCATTCCTCAGCAGGCCTGTAAGACACATCTTGTTGAGGTTGGACTATCTGAAGTCGAAATGAAGTGTCCATTAATTCACACCCTATCGGAATACTTAAGATACACAGTGAATGTTTGAAGTAATATTGACATAGCTTCTGTTGCTCTAATATACTTTATGCAATATGTTTTTGACAACTGCCATCTTGCATTTAATGATGAATTCATTTTCTTGCCAAAGTTGCTGCTAACTTATTGTTATAGATGGTATCTGAAACATAAGACATAAGTGTAAAAAACACAGATGACCTTGGTAAACACAAAAGGTCTGTGAAATGTGAACTGACAGTGCACAAACAACAGAGCAGTGTGGAATAGATGACAGAGCATTTTAATCTAAAATTCATTTCCACTGCCTATTACTAGCAAAAGTAATGAAATAGAGCACAAATGTAATCATTAGGTGAGGTATATTGGTATAAGATAGGTGTTCTTATTCTCTCTTTAAGTGCCGCATTGCCTCACTGTGCGGAGCTCATTTGAGTCAACTCGATGATAGGCCGTCATTGTAAATAAGAATTTGCTCTTAACTGACTTGCCTAGTGAAATAAAGGTTAGTTAAAAATAAATAAAACGAGTAGAATCCCATCTAGATTCACTGAAGGAAAAGGGGAGGAGTGAGATGAGGAAAATAATAGGGAAGAGGAGGAGCTACAGTCTATTTGCTTCAGCTGCCTCTCTCTCTCTCTCTCTCTCTCTCTCTCTCTTTCATCTCTCTCTCTTTTCTCTCTCTCTGACTCCCTCTCTCTCTCTCTCTCTCTCTTTCATCTCTCTCTCTTTTCTCTCTCTGACTCCCTCTCTCTCTGACTCCCTCTCTCTCTCTCTCTCTCTCTTTCATCTCTCTTTTCTCTTTGCTCTCTCTCTGACTCCCTCTCTCTCTCTCTCTCTTGATCTACCTCTCTCTTTTCTCTCAATCTCTCTTTCTCTCTTTTTTATATATTTTTCTCTCTCTCTCTCTTTTCTCTCTCTCTCGTTTCTCTCTCCTTGCTCTCTCTTTTATTTCTCTTTCGTTCTCTCTCTCTTTCTCTCTCTCTCTCTCTCTCTCTCGCTCTCGCTCTCGCTCTCGTTCTCTCTCTCTTTCTTTTTGTCTCTCTCTCTCTCTCTCTCTCTATCTCTATGAAAACCACAGTGAAATACGTCCCTGAAACAGTACTTTAGCTTCCAGCCATGTTAACGTTCATCAGATTAGGACAGGAAGCCACCGTGCCCCTCGTGCCCCCTCTCTATCATGCCACCCTGGCATGCTGATTAAACATTCTACGCTAGTTTTACGCTAGCCTTAGGAGTGAACAGAATTCACATCACTGTCCAACCACCACAGCAGCATATGGTTCTGTCTTACTAGTTCAGCTGACATAAGGCATGTTCTCATTAGAGTCCATGTAATCTCCTGTCCAGCCCAACTCCAATGATTTACAGACATGCTATCCTCTTTCTTTGATCGATCCAGCTATCAGCAATCTTCATTTATTGTGAATCCTCCGAGAGAATGTGAGATTGATGATCAAAGAAACTCTATCAGGTCCAGGTCTTTGCAGGTCATCAGCTGGCACACCTTACGGTGCATACCACTTTCGGTTGACTTGTTTCATTGCCAAAAGAGCCATGAGGTATAAACATACCTTTATGTTCATATCAAGCGAGAATGTTGATGGTGAAAAGAAGTTCAACTGGAATTACCCCAACTGCTTTCAACTGAAAAATCTTTGCTTAGTCAGCAAAAAAGTCCCTACCTTCTCTGTCAGATGTCAGTCAGGTTGGGGATTCACTAATCTCTGTGTGCTTCAACTCACATCCACCGCCTTAAGCAGCCAGCACAGCGAGCTGACAGTGGGTTGTTGCAAATGCTGAGATGAAAATAAAAAGCCTGTAAAAATGGACATGTAAGAAACTTAGCTTAAATAATCTTCTTGGGCCCTCGGGTCCTCTAAGGTCCCGGACTTCATGTTCAGAGAAGTCTGCTGATGCTACAATACATTAACATATATATGAGAACGTTTTCCCACCTGAGATTTCAAAGTGGGTTAGAGTAAACTCGTAAAGGGAGACCATGGTAACGGGTTACTGAAATTAGATGTGGTGCCTCCTGTTTGTCTTCATTGTATTAGGGACAGAGATCCATTACTGCACAATCATTACTCACAATAGGAAAATAAATGCAACAAAAAGTGTTGCTCAGAGTGAACATTCAGCTGTTAGGACATTTAATTGGATAAAAACTGGGTATACATTGCGTTATGTAAAATAATTGTAACCATGATTTTAACCAAAATCATTTCATGGCCAGATCTAAAGCTGTTCCCTCATGTTCTATACATCCCAGTACTCTAAAAAGATAACAGATGAGTACACTATCTGTACCAAAGGTAGGCCGACGTGAAGCCAAACACACTGGGAATAGAGACAGAGCCAAGCGAAGGGATGGTGCCCATTCAGCTGATAGTCAGCAAACTAAGAGGGAGCCAGCCTCTGAGATCGTGTAACACACATCCTAAGGCAACTGTGAGATTGGTTCATTTAAAGAGATTTTACAGGATCCTAAGCACCTACAAATTCGTAACATATTGTACGAATATGAACTCATAACATATACGAATAGCAGGAACATGTATTTTACATTTTTTGCAGTACGTAACATACCATACAAAATGGATAACATTGCTCACAATTTTCATTGACCTGTTTTGGCTCGTGGGCGCTACTTTCAAAACGACTGGCTGCAATTATACAAAACCTTTAAAACACATATTTAAGTCTTCACTGCAGCCTAACTTAAAGTGCTTTTAAGGTACCAATTTGTGTTTGTATCTACTGTAGGCCTATACCAGGGCACTGTGTGTGAACTATTTATTTATTTATTTTTTCGCCTTTATTTAACCAGGTAGGCCAGTTGAGAACAAGTTCTCATTTACATCTGCGACCTGGCCAAGATAAAGCAAAGCAGTGCGACAAAAACAACAACACAGAGCTACACATGGGATAAAACAACGTACAGTCAATAACACAATGGAAAAATCTATATACAGTGTGTGCAAATTAAGTAAGGAGGTAAGGCAATAAATAGGCCATAGCGGCGAACTACAATTTAAATATTAACACAGGAGTAATAGATGTGCAGATGAGGATGTGCAAGTAGAAATACTGGTGTGCAAAAGAGCAGAAAAACAAAAACAAATATAGGGAGGAGGTAGTTGATCGGTAAGCTGCTCTGACAGCTGATGTTTAAAGTTAGAGAGGGAGATATAAGTCTCCAGCTTCAGTGATTTTTTTCAATTTGTTCCAGTCATTGGCAGCAGAGAACTGGAAGGAAAGGCGACCAAATAAGGTGTTGGCTTTGGGGATGACCAGTGAGATTTACCTGCTGGAACGTGTGCTATGGGTGGGTGTTGCTATGGTGACCAGTGAGCTGAGACAAGGTGGAGCTTTACCTAGCAAAGACTTATAGATGGAGCCAGACCTGGAGCCCGTGGGTTTGGCGATGAATATGTAGCGAGGACCAGCCAACGAGAGCATACAGGTCTCAAAGGTGGGTAGTATATGGGGCATTAATGATAAAATGGATGGCACTGTGATAGACTGCATCCAATTTGAGTAGAGTAGAGTAGAGGGAGTAGAGTGTTGGAGGCTATTTTCTAAATGACTTCGCCGAAGTCAAGGATCGGTAGGATAGTCATTCTTACAAAGGTATGTTTTGCAGCATAAGTGAAGGAGGCTTTGTTGTGAAATAGGAAACCGATTCTAGATTCAATTTTGGATTGGCGATGCTTAATATGAGTCTGGAAGGAGAGATTACAGTCTAGCCAGACACCTAGGTATTTACAGTTGTCCACATATTCTAAGTCAGAACCGTCCAGAGTAGTGATGCTAGGCGGGAGGGTGCGTGCAGCGATCGGTTGAAGAGCATGCATTTAGTTTTATTAGCGTTTAAGAGCATTCACCCCCTTGGCATTTTTCCTATTTTGTTGCCTTACAACCTGCAATTAAAATAGATTTTTGGGGGATTTGTATCATTTGATTAACACAACATGCCTACCACTTTGAAGATGCAAAATATTTTTTCTTGTGAAACAAACAAGAAATAACACAAAAAACAGAAAACTTGAGCGTGCATACCTATTCACCCCCCCATAGTCAATACTTTGTAGAGCCATCTTTTGCAGCAATTAGAGCTGCAAGTCTCTTGGGGTATGTCTCTAAGCTTGGCACATCTAGCCACTGGGATTTTTGCCCATTCTTCAAGGAAAAACTGCTCCATCTCCTTCAAGTTGGATGGGTTCCGCTGGTGTACAGCAATCTTCAAGTCATACCACAGATTTTCAATTGGATTGAGGTCTGGGCTTTGACTAAGCCATTCCAAGACATTTAAATGTTTCCCCTTAAACCCCTCAAGTGTTGCTTTAGCAATATAATTAGGGTCATTTTGTGTAATGATCATGCTGTTTAATCAGCTTATTGATATGCCACGTGGATGAATTATCTTAGCAAATTAAAAATTCTCGCTAACAGGGATGTAAACAAATTTGTGCACAAAATTAGACCGAAATAAGCTTTTTGAGCATATGGAACATTTTGGAGATCTTTTATTTCAGCTCATGTAACAATTTACGTTGCATTTATATTTTTGTCCAGTGTATAAAGCAATCTGGATCTAACTTGCTTACCACTTTTTCCATGTGGTTTCTTCCTTCCCAGACTCCATGAAATGATGACCTCTTCCTAAATATTTGGTCACATTGATTCATTTTGGGTATTATTTTTTTTAGAAACAAAAGATGGCTCAACTAACACTTTGGCTCAATTTACCCCACTCTCTCCTACTTCCCCTACTTTATCTCTCACTCAAATCTTAGAGACAGAATACCTGCTATACGAGACAACCATTAGGAAGAATTTCAAGACATTGTCCATATTTCAATACCTTCGTCACTGACAAACAGTAACACTTTGGTGCACCCAAGTCCATCCATAAAGCTCTGACTATGATGCTCTGCTATAGAGCTTATGTTAGTGCTTGCACGTCCTCACAATCAGGATAGAATTGTACCCACCACCCACCACTCCACATTCACACACACACACTTCCTCCTCCCACCTAGGAGTGTGTTCTGATTATGTTTGATGTGAAGTGTTGATAGGCACATGTCAGATGCCGCTCCCCTTATCTACTCCCTGATAAGATAACTTCCTTGGCTCCTGTGCTTGACAATGATGTCCTCAGGAAAGACATGACCACAATAGTTGGATTTCACCTACAGAGAGATAACAAATGAAACAGTGTTCAAGGAATGTAACAGAATTGGGTGATTCATACATGGTTACAGACTTTTAGAAATCAATAATCAACACATCTATCTTATTTACTGGCGCTATGGGTAGCTACAGTCATTTTTACCATTATCTATGACAGACTACACCACTCCCGAGTGGCGCAGCGGTCTAGAAGCGTCACTACAGACCCTGGTTCGATTCCAGGCTGTGTCACAACCGGCTGTTATAGACCCTGGTTTGATTCCAGGCTGTATCACAACCGGCTGTGATTGGGAGTCCCATAGGGCGGTGCACAATTGGCCCAGCAGGGTGGGCCGTCATTGTAAATAAGAATTTGTTCTTAACTGACTTGCCAGTTAAATAAAGGTTGAATCATTTAAAAAAAAATTAAAGCAGCTAAGCAGCACTGCATCAACAGTGAGTATAATTGAAGGGTTATTTGGGGTATGATATCCTCTCAGTCAGCGAGAAATACCGCACCTACCTGGGGAAGCGCATTTGGATTCAGAGTTGTCTGTCTTGACTCGCTGTAATTGCATCTGATGGCCTCCAAACGTTCACGATATTTCAGCAGGGTGTTTCAATGGACGATCTGAACCGATTACCTACAACTCCCATCAAGGTGCACAACGTACAGTTCCAGGGAAGCAGGTCAGACTGACACAACACATGCTTGCTGAGAGATTAACACTTTCTAGTCTGTTACACATTATAAATAGATTTATATAAATAGATTTATACAGAACATGGTATATGATATTATTAATATGCTTATCTTATACCCTTTTCCCACTATCATGCTGACCCAAATCAAGCTGCGCAGGCTCAGATATATTTTCAAATGGTCCTTTTCAGCACGGTTCCAGCGACTATGGTGGATAGGTATCCAGGCCAGCTCACTACAGCTTGGTTTAGCTTGGCTAGGCTCAGTAGTGTGAACCACCATTTATTGTTGTTTATGTCCGGCACAACAGGTACATTGGCAGGTTGAGATGTCCATGTAGACATCTGTGTGTTTATGAAGCAGTAAAATATAAATGTACCATTGGGAAATAGTATTGCAAGGAGTCAACAGCCACGCAGGCCGCTAGATGGGAAACAGCCACCACTCATACATACACGTGGGACCAAAGTACAGAGGTGGGCTGTCAGATGGGCTTCCTCCAGCCTCAGGTACTGTTCTCCTCTATGTGTTGTTACCACTGCCACATGGGTCTCACTCCCACACCACCATACCTTTCCCCGCCATTCAGACCAAACACACACCATTATTCAATAATGCATGTGTAGTGATGTTTATTTGATCTTGATAGGGGAAATGTTTTCACAGCAACCCAGAGATTGGTTTTCTTCAATGGAGGTTTTAGTGAATGGCAGCTAGGGGAGCATTATGGCAGACATCCACACAGCCGTCTATGATAACTAGGGCTACAGTGTGTGAGGAGAGCTAATACACTCCTATTGTTTTCAATACAGACCAGACCACTACTAAGTCACATTGGCGGGCACAGTGTCCATACAGTAGAGAAGGATTTGCGTAGATAGAAGACAGTGGATGGAGAGTGGTAGTGTGGAGAGATTCAAATTCTATCCATTTGAGCGGCTCATAAAAAAAGCTGGAATAAGTGAGACACTTTTCAGATGATGAAAGGATATGCCAATTGGTCTCAGATATGTTTATGCAAATACTTGAGGCACATTTACATAAAACAAATAAAACTGTTAGAAGATGACACAGTGAAACATCACAGTAGGCTGTCTCAATCAAAAGTGAGATTTCCTATAGTTTGTAATAATTTATTATACAATTTAATCAGTTTTAATGTATTGGATATGGACCTTATAGACTTTATATGCTACTGTATATCCATTAGTAAATATTTATTGATATGAAATGGAACAGTCGGCCTAAATTATTTATTACAGCTACCTCCATTGATTCACTTCCAGATAGCCTATCTCACATGTGCTTTTTATTCAATTACAACCCAGTACCCCCAAAATATTCTCCCATTTGCTATTTTCCACTTTCCCTACGCCCAAGGCTATACATTCCTACCGCCAGCGGTCGAGTGGAGTTTGCCGTTCAAGACGTGATTTGCATCTCTGGCAGGTGTGACCCCCACTCATAGGAACCTATAAACCCTTGGCAGGCCGCTTTTGTATCTCTGGCATTTAGGCTCCACTCAGAGGAGAGCTATAAACCCTAGGCAAGCCATCTAGACATGAATTAATTTCAAAGACAATAGCAAGGAATTTCTCTAATCTCAAATTGGGCTTGCCACCCTCCAGCTAACTATAGCCAGCCAGAGGCTGCAAGCTGTTTTTGCTGTTTCTATAAATACCTTACATTTGTTGTGATTTTAATGTGAATTGATTTACCAATGCAATATTTACGTCACCTTACTCCACTACTAATGTATATGTTTCATATAATTATATGCTGCTTCTGCACTTTATCCCACTCACTATGCACATGGGCAAATAAGGTCCATACTAAATCCTTATAGGCTATGTTTAAAAATCTTATTTTCATTTATATCTTATTTTATTTTATCTGCATGCCTATTGTACTTGATTTAGTTTATTTAGTATTTGTATTAGTACGTTGTACTGTATATTTACAATGTAACTTATTTGATTGCTTTCCTATGTTACTTATTTGTCACTGTTGTTCCCATTGCACTGTGTGAGAAGCCTGCAAGTACATGGCAATACAATTTGCTTAATTTACTTTAAAAATATATGTATATTTTTCTGCATATCTAATACCTATAGAGCTGGTTGTATCCTCCTGACTAGTCGTTCTTTTTTTAAAGAAACAAATTATGCTTCTCTGCATCTCTGCTAAAATCTGGGTAAAAGATTCAAAGAAATGTGAGTCTTATTCAGTACATTTAGTTATTGCTTGCTTTTCTAAAGTCTACTAACCTTGCCAGCAGGCATGCCAGCTAAAATGGTTAGACAAGCTAGGTACTCGAACTTGATTGATAGTCTGAAATGGCTTCTTGGTAGCTCTTGAAAACTCTTGACGTAATTCTGTTTCTCCATCCGAAGAAACTACATTTCCACTACACTTCCTGAGTTACGTTTACACACGTGTTCAGAGCATGCTAGATAGCTAATTAGCACAGGTGGTTGGCTCATCTTCCATCTGTTTTCTGTAAACAAGCGTTGTAGCATGGAGATATTGCCATGTGAGAACACTAACCTTAACCCTATCAATTTAACCTTTAGCATTTTGAAAATGATTTCTCGCCGATATGAATCAAATCAAACTTCATCAAAATCTGGGATTCAATAAAATAAGGTCCTTATGCTTCCAATACCATACCGCAAACGATGCATGTTAATGAGCAGCTTGAGCATCAGGGATCTTAACAAAACTCACCCCTACTGATACGCATTCGTCTAATGACCTAGCAAATTTATGAAGGTGGCTTTAGCCAAGATAGGTTAGCAATCTCCCAACCTCATAACTAGCTACCAAGAAGCTAACCCTTGATCATGACTCTCAGTTCCATTACACAATCATGACTCTCAGTTCCATGACACAATCATGACTCTCAGTTCCATTACACAATCATGACTCTCAGTTCCATTACACAATCATGACTCTCAGTTCCATTACACAATCATGACTCTCAGTTCCATGACACAATCATGCCTCTCAGTTCCATTACACAATCATGCCTCTCAGTTCCATTACACAATCATGCCTCTCAGTTCCATTACACAATCATGCCTCTCAGTTCCATGACACAATCATGACTCTCAGTTCCATGACACAATCATGACTCTCAGTTCCATTACACAATCATGACTCTCAGTTCCATTACACAATCATGACTCTCAGTTCCATTACACAATCATGATTCTCAGTTCCATTACACAATCATGCCTCTCAGTTCCATTACACAATCATGACTCTCAGTTCCATTACACAATCATGACTCTCAGTTCCATTACACAATCATGACTCTCAGTTCCATGACACAATCATGACTCTCAGTTCCATTACACAATCATGCCTCTCAGTTCCATTACACAATCATGCCTCTCAGTTCCATTACACAATCATGCCTCTCAGTTCCATTACACAATCATGACTCTCAGTTCCATGACACAATCATGACTCTCAGTTCCATTACACAATCATGATTCTCAGTTCCATTACACAATCATGCCTCTCAGTTCCATTACACAATCATGACTCTCAGTTCCATTACACAATCATGACTCTCAGTTCCATTACACAATCATGACTCTCAGTTCCATTACACAATCATGACTCTCAGTTCCATTACACAATCATGACTCTCAGTTGCATTACACAATCATGACTCTCAGTTGCATTACACAATCATGACTCTCAGTTCCATTATGTTACGTAATGGAACTGAGAGTCATGATCAAGGGCTAGCTTCTTGGTAGCTAGTTATGAGGTTGGGAGATGAAATAAAATTGTATTAATAACATGCGCGGAATACAACAGGTGTAGACCTTACTTACAAGCCCCTAACCAACAATGCAGTAAATACAAATAAGAATAATAAATAAAAGTAACAAGTAATTAAAGAGCAGCAGTAAAATAACAATAGCGAGACTATATACAGGGGGGTACCGGTACAGAGTCAATGTGCGGGGGCACCGGTTAGTCGAGGTAATTGAGGTAATATGTACATGTAGGTAGAGTTATTAAAGTGACTATGCATAGATGATAACAACAGAGAGACAGAGTAGCGGCGGTGTAAAAGGGTGTGTGGGATGGTGGTGGTGGTGGGGGGGGGGGGGGGGGGGGGGGGGGGCAATGCAAATAGTCTGGGCAGCCATTTCATTAGATGTTCAGGAGTCTTATGGCTTGGGGGTAGAAGCTGTTTAGATTGGGAACCTATATGGGCTAGCTAAAGCCACCGTCATAAAATTGCTAGGCGGTTAGTATTATTACAGAGAAAAAACAACTTCAAAAATGACATACAGGACACATCTAAGGGGACAAGTGCCAGTGTGCCTCCTATGGGAATGAAGACTGACAGAACTCCACCTCTGGCCTGCTCGCCTCCCTACCACTGAGGAAGTACAGTTCCCGCTCAGCCCAGTCAAAACTGTTCGCTGCTCTGGCACCCCAATGGTGGAACAAACTCCCTCACGACACCAGGACAGCGGAGTCAATCACCACCTTCCGGAGACACCTGAAACCCCACCTCTTCAAGGAATACCTAGGATAGGATAAAGCAATCCTTCTGACCCCCCCCCCCCCCCCCCCCCCCCCCCCCCTTAAAAGATTTAGATGCACTATTGTAAAGTGGCTGTTCCACTGGATGTCATAAGGTGAATGCACCAATTTGTAAGTTGCTCTGGATAAGAGCGTCTGCTAAATGACTTAAATGTAATGAAATGTAACTGACCCTCATTATCGGATATATTTTGCACACATAATAATTTACAGTACTTTTCCACAAACCTTTTTCAATGCCATCCAATGTATATTAAATAATAAAAATCAATAAATATATTTTAAAAAGTGGCGACAGGGAGTAGGCATGCCACTGGCTTGACACTGAAAATAATATTATTGCTTCCAATTGGCAGCTGTAGTGTCACAGGTCAGGAGAAGGACGGGTGGGCTGTGTGAGGAGAGCGGCATGTGAGAACGACAGTCGCGGGCGTCCGGTGAATGCTGCCGATGGGCAAAAAAAGCTATAGCACGGCACTCCACCACCCTGGAGGAACGCCGGTCACTCGAGTCCTCATTGCTAATCTGGAAGAAAACGTCACGCAAATAATTTTGCACTATATAAACGGTCAAATTGTATAATCGTCAAAAGTAAATAATTGAGCACACACCAAACATTTGCCTTGCCATTATCATTAATACAAGAAAAGGCGCATTATTGTTATGAGCGCCCTGCTATATTCTAATTGACTTGTGAGATCCGTCGCTGTGTAAACATTGGCCGACAGTTTTCCTGCGTCTTACCAAGAATGTCAAATGCACCTCTCGGTCACAGGGGTGATTAGGAATGTCTGGGTTTTGTTTATACTCTGCTGCCTTCATCGCAACAATCTAGTTATTCCCTCGTTTTCGGGGACAGCTGTGCTGCTGCGCTTCGCTATTTCCCGGACCCTGAGAATTACTCCGTTAACTCAACACTCAAGCTACCTATCACCGCTTTCCTCTCAGATCAGTGTAACTATATGCTGAAGCAGTGCCATCGAACTTCGAAACCCGCTCTGTCTGGGATGGATTCACCGCGGTTTCTCACACCATTTATTACCAAGTGTCAGGGCTAATAGTTTGCAGGAATTCCGTAGTTGGGGACTGTGGGGAGAAAATATATCCTCTATTTTGTTTCCTTTGTAGAGGTGGAATAAAGAACTTCTCACCACACCATCAATAATGGGAATATATTTGCATTTGCTGCTTTTGCAGTATGTTGTCTCCAATTGTGTGTGCAATGCTCTCACGTTCGTCGAGGAACCAACAGATAAGCAAGCGAAGTCGAATGGATATTGCGGCAGGATTTTACGGGCACAGACACAGGGTACACGGAGAGATGGCTACAATGAGTTTCGGCTAAGAGTCGAGGGGGACCCAGAACATTACCAAACTGCAAGCACATACAGAGGTATACAACAATAAGAGCACATTTTACGTATTGTTACTTGCTTGGCTTTGCTTATATCCACCAAATTGGAGTGAATTTGAAAAGGACAACTCTCGGAAAGTATAGCCTACTTCAGTAGTCTAACACCCTAATAAGTCAAGTTTAGATTCCGTGCGCAAGTCACTTCCATTGCGTAATTGTGACAAATGTAGCTAACCATAGCCACTAATCACACCTCAATATGACAGCTGAAGACAAGTGCAATACTTGTATCAAAACAATTGAACTTGCACTGACCAAACATATTAGTGAAAGTAACACATATGATGCGTTTGTTATTGCAGCTATGGCACTCAGGAAAGATGTCAATATGCCATGCACTCTTGGAAAAAAGGTGCTATCTAGACCCTAAAAGGGTTCTTTGGCTGTCCCCAGAGAATACCCCTTTGAAGAACATTTTTAGTTCAAAGTAGAACCTTTTTAGTTCCAGGTAGAACATTTTGGGGTTAGAATCATTTCCACAGAGGGTTCTACATGGAAACCAGAAGGGTTCTACCTGGAACCAAAAGGGTTCTACCTGGAACCAAAAGGGTTCTACCTGGTTCCACCTGGGGGGTATGCGGGTCAAGTCAAACGTTACAACACGTTCTAAACCGATTTGGTGACAAACATTGTTTTCCTTGTTTCCATTCGTCCACATGGCTGCTGGCTGTGCTTTGCTTACACCGAAAATATCGTGAAGATTGCCCATTTATTTGATTTTTTTGTAAGGACCAAAAAAACCTGAGGCAGTGGGAGAACCTTTTCAAGTAAGTAAATACATGTTTATTTTTAATTTTTTTAACTATGTATTATTAGCTAGCTAGCTATGTGGCTACAGTTCGCTACTTTGTAGGCTAACTCAACTGAGCTGCTAGCCAAATGGCTAACATTGCACACCGTTTAGCTAAGTGAATTAAATGGCACCAGCTAGCTAATTTCCTATTAGCTAGATATCTTGGTGTAATCATTCTAAATTAAAAACAGTCTCCAAATACATTTGTAGATAACAGCCATGGAAAAGGGTGAAATTGCAGCTCTAGCTGTCAGTAAAGGGAGATTGTAGGCTACTGGACAGGGCAGATCATTTTGTGGGAGGACATTATGAAAAGATTCTCCAGTTCCAGACCCAAGAGGGAAAAACCATAAGGCCAGAGATAATAGCAACATATATTCAGTGCTGTCTAATTGTATTATAATGAAGTCTGTTTCTTTGTGACGTTTTCTGTCCTCAGATATCGAAAACTGTGAAAGCCTGTTTGCAGATTAAAAGAGGTCCCAATAAATGTCACATAAGACTAAGGGTATATCCTATATGCCATGGGTCATATGTGTAGGCCTACCTATGTTGCCAGATACATAATACAGTTAAATGCAGTTAAACATCACACACAATGTATAAACCTATTAGAATTTGAGCAGGCCAACCTTGCTGGAGGTCTGCTGGGTGTGCAGGGTTCTGTTTCAGCCCAGCAATAACACACCTGATTAAACTGATCAATCTAATGAGTTGATAATCAAGTGTGCTATTGTGGGGCTGGAATAGAAGTCTGCTCATCCAGTAGATCAGGGATCACTGGAGCAAGGTTGGCCACTGCTAGTATGGAGTTGTTTTTGTTCCCCTGAAATGATGCTTTAGTAATAATAGCGTACAATTATCTATTGTTGTTTAGACTAAGATGTCTAATCTTTACATACAGGTAATCTTATTTGTACATTTTGAAGTGATAAAGTGTTGATTCTTTGAAGTTACACTTGTAAACTTGTTTTAATTGTTCAACTATTATTCAAAATGAACTAGTATCAATGTTGATTCATCATATCGCAATCCTGCAATAAAGAGGAGAAGGGATTCTGTGTCTGTGTTTCTGTGTATTCTCAAATGAACATTGCATTTTTGTCTAGTTGTAAGATCTCAAGTCGGTTTTATTTGATTGTCACTCTCTCAGTATATCAGCTATGTGAATAGATTTCGCAGCTTATCATATGGCATGCATTGCCAATGGAGTCATAGGCCTACAGTATTACTGCCCATAAGGCATTACTGGCCTTATGGGCATCTGAAGCAGAGCATAGCTCAACTCAGACATTGTTTAAATGTTGAGCTATATGTTCTCAATTTAAAATGATACCAGTAGACAATGTATATGAGGGAAACCATATACCAGATGTTGTACATGCCTTTTAAGTGCTGACATAAAATGTTTAGTGTAAATCCACTCCTTGTAATTCAGGTACAGTATAAAAACAAGTAGACCACAATTAGGCTACAGGAGATGAGCATTACAGGTAACAATTAGGCTACAGGAGATGAGCATTACAGGTAACAATTAGGCTACAGGAGATGAGCATTACAGGTAACAATTAGGCTACAGGAGATGAGCATTACAGGTAACATTTTATGAGGTTCATGAGATTTTTTTCCATTCATTTTAGCAACGTTGCTTGCAAAATGTCTGCAGTTGTCCCCATAGATAAACAGTACATGGTTGCCGTTTACAGCCAAATATCAGTTCAGAAACGTCAAAATAAAAAATATTGACATGACCAGCATTGTAGACCATTTCTGCAGCTTTAGCTCACCTCGAAATAACAGAGAAATGCTGTGAAAACCAGCATGCTGCAAACGTTGCTGTGCATGTTTTGGTGATATTTTTAATCCTCAGACACTGTTGCTCCTATGGCACTAATCTGGTGATATTTTTAGTCCTCAGACACTGTTGCTCCTATGGCACTAATCTGGTGATATTTTTAGTCCTCAGACACTGTTGCTCCTATGGCACTAATCTGGTGATATTTTTAATCCTCAGACACTGTTGCTCCTATGGCACTAATCTGGTGATATTTTTAGTCCTCAGACACTGTTGCTCCTATGGCACTAATCTGGTGATATTTTTAATCCTCAGACACTGTTGCTCCTATGGCACTAATCTGGTGATATTTTTAATCCTCAGACACTGTTGCTCCTATGGCACTAATCTGGTGATATTTTTAATCCTCAGACACTGTTGCTCCTATGGCACTAATCTGGTGATATTTTTAATCCTCAGACACTGTTGCTCCTATGGCACTAATCTGGTGATATTTTTAGTCCTCAGACACTGTTGCTCCTATGGCACTAATCTGGTGATATTTTTAATCCTCAGACACTGTTGCTCCTATGGCACTAATCTGGTGATATTTTTAGTCCTCAGACACTGTTGCTCCTATGGCACTAATCTGGTGATATTTTTAATCCTCAGACACTGTTGCTCCTATGGCACTAATCTGGTGATATTTTTAATCCTCAGACACTGTTGCTCCTATGGCACTAATCTGGTGATATTTTTAATCCTCAGACACTGTTGCTCCTATGGCACTAATCTGGTGATATTTTTAATCCTCAGACACTGTTGCTCCTATGGCACTAATCTGGTGATATTTTTAATCCTCAGACACTGTTGCTCCTATGGCACTAATCTGGTGATATTTTTAATCCTCAGACACTGTTGCTCCTATGGCACTAATCTGGTGATATTTTTAGTCCTCAGACACTGTTGCTCCTATGGCACTAATCTGGTGATATTTTTAATCCTCAGACACTGTTGCTCCTATGGCACTAATCTGGTGATATTTTTAGTCCTCAGACACTGTTGCTCCTATGGCACTAATCTGGTGATATTTTTAATCCTCAGACACTGTTGCTCCTATGGCACTAATCTGGTGATATTTTTAGTCCTCAGACACTGTTGCTCCTATTGCACTAATCTGGTGATATTTTTAGTCCTCAGACACTGTTGCTCCTATGGCACTAATCTGGTGATATTTTTAGTCCTCAGACACTGTTGCTCCTATGGCACTAATCTGGTGATATTTTTAGTCCTCAGACACTGTTGCTCCTATGGCACTAATCTGGTGATATTTTTAGTCCTCAGACACTGTTGCTCCTATGGCACTAATCTGGTGATATTTTTAGTCCTCAGACACTGTTGCTCCTATGGCACTAATCTGGTGATATTTTTAGTCCTCAGACACTGTTGCTCCTATGGCACTAATCTGGTGATATTTTTAGTCCTCAGACACTGTTGCTCCTATGGCACTAATCTGGTGAGCATCTTTGTAGCTCTGCCCAAGCAAGGCATTTGATTGGTTTGATGTGTTCTGAGGTGTCACGTTCCACTCCTATTTAGTTGATTTTTGCCATGGAACTTTCCCAGGCTTCCCGTTAGCCTGTTTCGCGACGAGGCTAGGTATGCCAGACCCCAGCTCTAGACCAAACATTTTAAGTGGTCGAAAAAGTACTCAATTGTTATACTTGAGTAAAAGTAAAGATGTCTTAATAGAAAATGACTCAAGTAAAAGTGAAAGTCACCCAGTAAAATACTACTTGAGTGAAAGTCTAAAAGTATTTGGTTTTAAATATACTTAAGTGTTAAAAGTAAGTGGAATTGCAATTGTCTTGTTTTTTTACATTTACAGATAGCCAGGGGTATACTCCAAAACTCTGAAAGAATTTATAAACAAAGAACTTATGTTTAGTGAGTCCGCCGGATCAGATGCAGTAGGAATGACCAGGGATATTCTCTTGAGAAATATGTCAATTGGACCACTCTCTTGTCGAAATGTAAGGAGTACTTTTGGGTGGCAGGGAAAATGTGTGGAGTATAATTATTTAATTTAGGAATGTAGTGAAGTGAAAGTAAACGTTGGCAAAAATATAGTAAAGTACAGAAACACTAAAAACTACTTAAGTAGTAGACTACTTTAAAGTATTTTGACTGAAGTACTTTACACCACTGGTAAAAAAAAAAACAGACAAAATAATTCCAATCCCGATTTAAAATACAACAGCTGTTTAGCGGTTTGAGCGGGTGGCTTTAGGACTATGCGGAGCATCCCTCGGAGAGCAGCTGCCCACCTGGGTGCCTTTTGTCTCATTTTAGAAAGCAGAGCGCAGACAGTGCCAGTTTGCTTTGATGGTCAGCGGTTTAGGCAGTGAGTGGATTGCTTTGAATTTGATGTAGGCATTTGAACTCGGCCTTGATTTCCTTTTTGTAATCTGATAACCAGGAGTTAATTGAATTGGGAAGTGGGGGAGCCTGCTTTTTTGGTGACCATTCTAAACAAAAAGCTGTTTTATTGCTATTAAAATATAGGTTCTGATAGCTGCATGCCTAATTTACATTAACATTCATTCGCCCAGTCGGCTAGCGCAATTTTCGTTTCATGTATTGGTATGAAAATAAACACAACTGAACAACTTGCATTTAATTTTTTTATTTCACCTTTATTTAACCAGGTAGGCCAGTTGAGAACAAGTTCTCATTTACAACTGCGACCTGGCCAAGATAAAGCAAAGCAGTGTGACAAAAACAACAACACAGAGTTACACATAAACAAACTTAGTCAAAAACCCAATAGAGAAATCTATGTACAGTGTGGGAAAATGTAGAAGATTAGGGAGGTAAGGCGATAAATAAGCCATAGAGGCGAAATAATTACAATTTAGCATTATCACTGGAGTGATACATGTGCAGATGATGATGTGCAAGTAGAGATTCTGGGGTGCAAAAGAGCAAGAGGATAAGTAACAATATGGGGAGGAGGTCGTTGGGTGTGCTATTTACAGATTGGCTGTGTACAGGTACAGTGATCGGTAAGCTGCTCTGAAAGCTGATGCTTAAAGTTAGAGAGGGAGATCTAAGTCTCCAGCTTCAGTGATTTTTGCAATTCGTTCCAGTCATTGGCAGCAGAGAACTGGAAGGAAAGGCGGCCAAAGGTAGTGTTGGCTTTGGGGATTACCAGTGAAATATACCTGCTGGAGCGTGTGATACGGGTGGGTGTTGCTATGGAGACCAGTGAGCTGAGATAAGGCGGGGATTTACCTAGCAAAGACTTATAGATGACCTGGAGCCAGTGGGTTAGGCGACGAATATGTAGCGAGGGCCAGCCAACGAGATCATACAGGTCGCAGTGGTGGGTAGTATATGGGGCTTTGGTGACAAAACGGATGGCACTGTGATAGACTACATCCAGTTTGCTGAGTAGAGTGTTGGAGGCTATTTTATAGATGACATCGCCAAAGTCAAGGATCGGTAGGATGGTCAGTTTTACGAGGATATGTTTGGCAGCATGAGTGAAGGAGGCTTTGTTGCGAAATGGGAAGCCGAATCTAGATTTATTTTTGGATTGGAGATGCTTAATGTGAGTCTGGAAGGAGAGTTTACAGTCTAACCAGACACCTAGGTATTTGTAGTTGTCCACATTTTCTAAGTCAGAACCGTCCAGAGTAGTGATGCTCCTCGTTTGTTGATTCAATGTTTCAATGTTATCAGAGCCACTTTGTTGATACAATGCTTCAGTATTCGCAGAATGTTTCCCTTCCCTGGCGAATAATGCAGACAGGCAAATGCAAAAATTTGCTGGAAGCGCACGAGACCTATGTTGGTGGGAAGCACATGAGACAATGATACTGTCATAGTAAAGTGTAGGCGCCGTTCCACAAGGGTGACTTCATATAGTCTATAGAAGGGGATCGGCAACCTTTTTCACGTGGAGTGCCAATCTACAATTGATCCTACCATTTCTAAAGATCTGCATGCCAGTTATGATTTTCATATGCGCATAAATGTGCCCAACAAATGTCAAACTGCACACAACCAGAATAATTCTATAGCTGGCTGCTAGACAGGTGCTGTCTATTCAGCACCATGCAATGGCGCTCCACTATGCTTACCTGTACGGAGAAGCTGTCCATTCAGCAGTGCTGAATCATGGGCGGGGCCTTAGCTCCCTTTAAAAATGTATGTGTAGGTTTTCCTTTTTGTATTTTGTGATTTCGTCGTTCTTTAGTCGAGTTTGTTTGTCTTCATGTGTCCCTGTCGATTGTAGGCCTAAGTAAATCCGTTGATGTATGCATTTTATTTCAATGCATGTGTAGGATTTATCTGGAATAGTTTGCATTCACGATCAGCTGTTTTATGCTCTGGTTACTTTCACATTAATGTCTCGGCCTTGTTGTGACTTGATAAATGCATGTATGCGCTGTTCTACATGTAAATTAGTCAATTTATGATATGGTTGAGTAGTGGTTGACATTGTACGCACGTTCCACAGACCTTTAAACTTAATATTGTGGTGATAATTAATGGCTGGGGTCATTCCCCCCCACCAAAAGAAAATTGCCCTTTGCTTAATACTGCATTAAAAATGTTTTTTTCACATTTTACAAACATAATAGATGAAGTAATATAAATACAAATGTGTTTTAACATCCATACCCTAGCTGAACTGACACCCCTAGGGGGATGCACGGTAATAGGTGTTCATTGGCCTGTGGTAAGTGGCTCATTATCACATTATATTTCACTGTTGTGTGATTGTGAGCAGCAGCATAATTTCCCTTGGAAAAAGAAACCAGGTGTGCTTTTGACTGAGCTATGCTGGTCAGTAGTGTGCAATTAGTAAATACAATTATATTATTACATTCTTCATGACTCTCTCATCAAAGTTTCCCATATAGGTGTCAGAATATCATATAACTGCTCCCAGTGACCCTACATTAATAATACTAATCATGTTCACTTAAAAATGAATTACATTATTATCTAACGATTGTGTAAATACATCTAACAATGTTTATCTTTTATAATGCACCCGATACAGCCCAAGGAGGATGCATTGTGTGTTGTCAGTTTTCAGGAAAACCATAAGCTAATATTGTTAGTAAAGCTGACTTTTCAAAGATAAATCTTTTACCACCGCAACACACGTTACATTTGACCCTGTTGAGATCACTGGCTGGAAAACAGTCAAACAGCAGGCAACTAATGAACTGCTAGCAGCGCACCCCTTTATCCCACATTCTGTAGTAGGCTCCTCCAGCTGAGTTTGTTTCTCTCTCAACAGTACCTGGGAGGCTCTGCTCTTGGGATGGGGCTACATTACATTATCTTTAATCTTTGATAGGATCTTCATTTGATCACTCGTTTGTTGCTGAGAATTTTCTTGCACCGCAGGAAATTCAGATGAGCTTCACGATCTACATAAATTCTCAGAATCGCCTAGAATGTCATTGTATGCTGTAGCGTTAAGATTTAAGGGGCTAACCTGAACCATGAAAAACATCCCCAGACCATTATGCCGCCTCCACCAAACTTTACAGTTGGGACTATGCATTGGGCAGGGAGCGTTCTTCTGGCATTTATCTGTCGGACTGCCAAATGGTCTATGGGACTGCCAGGATGCCAGGATGCGTTTCCACTGCTCCAGAGTCCAATGGCGGTGAGCTTTACAACATTGAATCCTACACTTGGCATTGCGCATTGTGATCTTAGGCTTGTGTGTGGCTGCTCTGCCATGGAAACCCATTTCATGATGCTCCCGACGAACAGTTCTTGTGCTGACGTTGCTTCCAGAGGCAGTTTGGAACTTGGTATTTGGTGTTGCAACTGAGGACAGACGATTTTTACAAGCTTCAGCACTAGGCGGTGCCGTTCTGTGAGCTTGTGTGGCCTACCACTTACAGTTGACCGGAGCAGCTCTAGCAGGGCAGACATTTGACAAACTGACTTGTTAGAAAGGTGGCATCCTATGACGAAGCCACGTTGAAAGTCACTGAGCTCTTCAGTAATGCCATTCTACTACCAATATTTGTCTATGGAGATTGCATGGCTGTCAGCAACGGGCGTGGCTGAAATAGCCGAATCTACTAATTTGAAGGGGTGTCCACATACTTTTGTATATATAGTGTATATTAACAGTATTGTACTTTTCATGTAGCCTAATTTTGGCCAGGTAATAGCCTAACGACAGATCAAGCAACATTAACATTCAAGCCCTGTTGCAGCAGGATTATTTTGCTGCGACAATACTAGTCAAATTAAGATCTAACATCTGTATATTCCCTAAACTCCCCTCCTGTCCTGTTTCCAGTGACTCTGCACGCCTCCAGTCCCTCCTATTTCAGAGGCTTTACCCTTATCGCTCTGAAGGAGGGGAAGGAAGGAACCACAGATGACCACTACGCGGGCAAATTCCAGGTAATGTACAATGCATGTATATTGTGGACATATTTCAGTAATTGTCTTCAAAATCACTTTCCTCAAGACTAAATGCGTATTCCCTAAAGTCTCCATTAGAGCAGCTAAAAGTAAGGAAAGAGTTGTCTCCTTTGCTCAGCTCACGATAATAATACACAACCTACTGAGTGAGAGTGCTCTACAGCAGTGAGAACAAACTTCCTTACCTGACAATTACCTGACAACATAAAAAGGACTGAACACTCCCACAACCTGCTCTGCTCAGCCTCAGCCCACACTCTGCATCCTTCGATTCCCAGTGTGTAACCGTTTTCTAGTCTCAAGATTCTAATCCTGTTTTCATTTGGCCTCTTCAAATGACCATTGTGTCACTCATAATAGATAATCAAACACATTCAATATGCATTATGGTTCTGTTGTTAAGAACATGGTTATATTACAATGTCATTACTACTGGAGGTCTTTGTATTGTAAAGAGGGACTGATTGTCATCACTTAATTGGACAAATAATTGACAAATGATTCAATGAGATCAGAATGATACAGCTGAATTAAGAGAAAGAGAAAGAGACGGAGATATCGGGGACGTAGGTCTGGGTGCCTTGTAAGGATCCGACGGCGAGTGGGTAATCTGCCTTTACCATCAGTCCTATTAGCCACCGTACAATCATTGGATAACAAAATAGATGAACTACGATGACATACAGTTGAAGTCGGAAGTTTACATACACTTAGGTTGGAGTCATTAAAACTCGTTTTTCAACCACTCCACAAATTTCTTGTTAACTAACTATAGTTTTGGCAAGTCGGTTGGGACATCTACTTTGTGCATGACACAAGTCATTTTTCCAACAATTGTTTACAGACAGATTATTGCACTTATAATTCACTGTATCACAATTCCAGTGGGTCAGAAGTTTACATACACTAAGTTGACTGTGCCTTTAAACAGCTTGAAAAATTCCATAAAATTATGTCATGGCTTTAGAAGCTTCTGATAGGCTAATTGACATCATTTGAGTCAATTGGAGGTGTACCTGTGGATGTATTTCAAGGCCTACCTTCAAACTCAGTGCCTCTTTGCTTGACATCATGGGAAATTCAAAAGAAATCAGTCAAGCCAAAACAATTGTAGACCTCCACAAGTCTGGTTCATCCTTGGGAGCAATTTCCAAACGCCTGAAGGCACCACACAAGTATAAAAACCATGGGATCACGCAGCCGTCATACCGCTCAGGAAGGAGACGCGTTCTGTCTCCTAGAGATGAACGTACTTTGGTGCAAAAAGTGCAAATCAATCCCAGAACAACAGCAAAGGATCTTGTGAAGATGCTGGAGGAAAGAGGTACAAAAGTATCTATATCCACAGTAAAACGAGTCCTATATCGACATAACCTGAAAGGGTGCTCAGCAAGGAAGAAGCCGCTGTTCCAAAACCGCCATAAAAAAGCCAGACTACGGTTTGCAACTGCACATGGGAACAAAGATCCTACTTTTTGGAGAAATGTCCTCTGGTCTGATGAAACAAAAATAGAACTGTTTGGCCATGATGACCATCGTTATGTTTGGAGGAAAAAGGGGGAGACTTGCAAGCCAAAGAACACCATCCCAACCGTGAAGCACGGGGGTGGCAGCATTGTGTTGTGGGGGTGCTTTGCTGCAGGAGGGACTGGTGCACTTCACAAAATGGATGGCATCATGAGGATGAAAAATTATGTGGATATATTGAAGCAACATCAAAAGACATTGGTCAGGAAGTTAAAGCTTGGTCGCAAATGGGACTTCCAAATGGACAATGACCCCAAGCATACTTCCAAAGTTGTGGCAAAATGGCTTATGGACAACAAAGTCAAGGTATTTGTGTGGTCATCACAAGCCCTGACCTCAATCCTATAGAAAATGTGTGGACAGAACTGAAAATGCATGTGCGTGGAAGGAGGCTTACAAACCTGACTCAGTTACACCAGCTCTGTCAGGAGGAATGGGCCAAAATTCACCCAACTTATTGTGGGAATCTTGTGGAAGGCTACCTGAAAAGTGTGACCCAAGTTAACTTCTTTGGGGGGCAGTATTTTCACGTCCGGATGAAACTTTGACCCTGTCAGGTGTTAGCTGTGCAGAGGTGAGAACGGAGTCAGGCGCAGGACACAGAACTGAGTAAAATAACGAACTTTCCTCTGGAAAATAATCAGGAAAAATAAATCCACGCAGGGATCACAAACCCTAACACAACAGACTAACACAAACCAGGAACACTCACGCACAAAACATCATGGGAACCAGAGGGTAAATAGGGAAATAATAATAACTTAATGGGAACCAGGTGTGTACACTCAAGACATAACAAATGGAAAACAGAAACATGGATCGGTGGAAGCTAGAAAGCCGGTGACGACGAGCGCAGAACGCCGCCCGAACAAGGAGAAGCACCAACTTCGGCGGAAGTCGTGACAGACCCAAGTTAAACAATTTAAAGGCAATGCTACCAAATACTAATTGAGTGTATGTAAACTTCTGACCCACTGGGAATGTGATGAAAGAAATAAAAGCTGAAGTAAATCATTTTCTCTACTATTATTCTGACATTTCACATTCTTAAAATAAAGTAGTGATCCTAACTGACCTAAGACAGGGAACTTTTACTGGGATTAAGTGTTTGAAATTGTGAAAAACTGAATATTTGGCTAAGGTCTATGTAAACTTCCGACTTCAACTGTATATTCTTCGTAGCTGTCTATTTACCACCACAAACTGATGCTGCCACTAATACCGCACTCAATGAGCTGTACACGGCCATAAGTAAACAGGAAAACGCTCACCCAGAGGCGGTGCTCCTAGTGGCCGGGGACTTTAATGTAGGGAAACTTAAATCCATTTGACCTAATTTCTACCGGCATGTCAAAGGTGCAACCAGAGGGCAAAAAAACTCTAGACCACCTTTACTCCACACACAGCGACGTGAACAAAGCTCTCCCTCGTCCTCCATTTGGCAAATCAGACCACAATTCTATCCTCCTGATTCCTGCATACAAGCAAAACCTGAGGCAGAAAGCACCAATGACTTGTTCAATAAAGAAGTGGTCAGATTACGTATATGCTAAGCTACAGGACTGTTTTGCTAACGCAGACTGGAACATGTTCCGGGATTCTTCCGATGGCATTGAGGAGTACACCACATCAGTTATTGGCTTCGTCAATAAGTGCATCAATGACGTCGTCCCCACAGTGACTGTATGTACATATCCCATCCAGAAGCCATGGATTACAGGCAACATCCGCACTGAGCTGAAGGGTAGAGCTGCCCTTTTTAAAGGAGCGGGACTCTAACCCGGAAGCTTATAAGAAATCCCACTATGTCCTCCGACGAACCATCAAACAGGTAAATGTCGAAACAACACTAAGATTGAATAATACTACATCGGCTTCAACACTTGTCGGATGTGGCAGGGCTGGCAAACTATTACAGACTACAAAGGCAAGCACACCCGCGAGCTGCCCAGTGACACGAGCCTACCAGAAAAGCTAAATTACTTCTATGCTCATTTCGAGGCAAGCAACACTGAAGCGAGCATGAGAGCACCAGACTGTGTGATCATGCTCTCCGTAGCCGACTTGAGTAAGACCTTTAAGCAGGTCAACATTCACAAGGCCGCAGGGCCAGACGGATTACCAGGATGTGTTCTCCGAGCATGTGCTGACCAACTGGTAAGTGTCTTCACTGACAATTTCAAACTGTCCCTGACTGAGTCAGTAATACCAACATGTTTCAAGCAGACCACCATAGTCCCTGTGCCCAAGAACACTAAGGTAACCTGCCTAAATGACTATTGACCCGTAGCACTCACGTCTGTAGCTATGAAGTGCTTTGAAAGTATGGTCATGGCTCACATCAACACCATTATCACACTGCCAATTCCCACCTGGACAAAAGGAACACCTATGTGAGAATGCTATTCATTGACTACAGCTCAGCGTTCAACACCATAGTGCCCTCAAAGCTCATCACTATGCTAAGGACCCTGGGACTAAACATCTCCCTCTGCAACTGACGAGGCGCCCCCAGGTGGTAAGGGTAGGTATGGGTCCTCAGATCCTCAAAAAGTTATACAGCCGCACCCTCAAGAGCATCGTGACTGGTTGCATCACTGCCTGGTATGGCAACTGCTCGGCCTCCGGCCGCAAGGCACTACAGAGGGTAATGTGTACGGCCCAGTACATCACTGGGACCAAGCTTCCTGCCATCTAGGACGTCTATACCAGGCGGTGTCAAAGGAAGACCCTAAAAATTGTCAAAGACTATAGCCACCCTAGCCATAGACTATTCTCTCTGCTACCACACTGCAAGCACCAAGTCTAGGTCCAAAAGGTCCAAAAGGCTTCTTAACAGCTTCTACCCCCAAGCCATAAGACTCCTGAACAGCTAATCAAATGGCTACCCAGACTATTTGCATTGCCCCCCCCCACCCCTCTTTTACACTGCTGCTACTCTCTGTTTATTATCTATGCATAGTCACTTTAACTCTACCTACATGTACATATTATCTCAATTATCTGTACTAACCGGTGCCCCCGCACATTGACTGTGTACCAGTTCCCCGTGTATATAGCCTCGCTACTGTTATTTGACTGCTGCTCTTTAATTATTATTATTATTTTTTTGTTGTTTTTTACTTATCTATTTTTTACTTAACACGCATTTTTCTTAAAATTGTTTTGTTGGTTAAGGGCTTGTAAGTAAGCATTTCACTGTAAGGTCTACACCTGTTGTAATCGGCGCATGTGACAAATACAATTTTATTTTATTTGACTGAGCCCAAACCATATGGAATGGCGTTTCGCTGCAGAAGGCTGTGGTATCCGTGCTGGTTAAGTGTGCCTTCATTTCTAAATAAATCACTGACAGTGTCACCAGCAAAGCACCCCCACACCATAACACCTCACCCTCCATGCTTTACGGTGGGAAATACACATGTGGAAATCATCCGTTCACCCACACCGCGTCTCACAAAGACATGGTGGTTAGAACCAAAAATCTCCAATTTGGACTCAAGACCAAAGGACACATGGCCACCGCTCTAATGTCCATTGCTTGTGTCTCTTGGCCCAAGCAAGTCTCTTCTTATTATTGGTGTCCTTTAGTAGTGGTTTCCTTTCAGCAATTTGACCATGAAGGCCTGATTCACACAGTTTCCTCTGAACAGTTGATGTTGAGATGTGTCTGTTACTTGAACTTTGTGAAGAATTTATTTGGGCTGCAATGTCTGAGGCTGGTAACTCTAATGAACTTATCCTCTGCAGCAGAGGTAACTCTGGGTCTTCCATTCCTGTGGCGGTCCTCATGAGGGCCAGTTTCATCATAGCGCTTCATGCTTGAAGAAGCTTTCAAAGTTCTTGAAATTTTCCATATTGACTGACCTTCATGTCTTAAAGTAATGATGGATGTTTCTTATTGCTTATTTGAGCTGTTCTTTCCATAATATGGACTTGGTCTTTTACCAAATAGGGCTATCTTCTGTATCCCTCCGCTACCTTGTCACAACACAACTGATTGACTCAAACGCATTAAGAAGGAAAGAAATTCCACAAATTAACGTTTAACAAGGCACACCTGTTAATTGAAATGCATTCCACCTCATGAAGCTGGTTGAGAGAATGGCAAGAGTGTGCAAAGCTGTCATCAAGGCAAACGGTGGCTATTTGAAGAATCTCAAATTGAAAGTATATTTTGATTTGTTTAACACTTTTCTTTATTACTACATGATTCCATATGTGTTATTTCATAGTTTTGCTGTCTTCACTATTATTCTACAATGTAGAAAATAGTAAAAATAAAGAAAAACCCTTGAATGAGTAGATGTTCTAAAACTTTTGACCTGTGGTGTATGTGCTGATAAAGTTTGCATAATACTTTTCCAAATGAAGTGATAGGATAGTGGAAATTTGAAGAAAAGATTTACTATAAAAATTAAGCATGGTCAATGCACAATATCCTCCAGCAAATAATCCTTGTTGTTGGCTACTCTCCTGGAATGTGTCTGGCGTCCATTTCTAAACATAAAAATGTACAACCTCCAGGAGTCATACTGCTTTTATGTTTAGAACACATTTTCTTTCTCCTCACACGTTACCCTGAGACCCCCATTTGTGCCTTAGGCCTCAGAAAAAACCCCACAGATGTTCTAACTCTCCTCATTCTTATTTATTTAGGCCAGAGACATGCTATTACCCAGGGAAGCAAACACATTTTTTTTGGAGAGACAAGATGAGCCCAGATTAGATAGGATCTTGTGTTTACAGAGTTTTAAAGCATCACTTTGTTTCTGGTTTGCCATGGATAGACAGACAAGCTGACTCAGTTAGATGTCTTCTCATTAGGTCGACGGCTGCAAGTACATTAAACACAGCAGGGCAAATACAAATTAGTGGTGGATGATCTACAGAGGCCGACTCCTTAGAGAAGGGCTATTACATCACAGCAGGATATGACATGGTGAGGGGAGGTAGTCAACAGGTCAGGGGAAATATATGGAAACTTTGACCAATTTTCAGTGACGTCATGACAGTGGCTTCAGCTTTAAGTCTGTTCTTGCTGTGTTGATTCTGATGTATGGAAAGACAATTTGCACCACTCATTTTCTCACATTTAAGAAGCAAAACTAAACTTCACACCTTTTAAAAGGCAAAACATCTGGCCTGGTTTCTTTACAGTGTCGTAATGTTAGTTCTTCACTCATTTTACGGCAGCTGCTCTTAAGAGTGTCTTTTCTATCCAAGTGATAGACATGTCTCCTGTGTAAAAGCTTTTCTCACTAACCCAGACTGTGCCAAAAGCTTCCAGGGATTGGAACAGGAGGAGTGTTTTCCATTACTTCCTCTGGGATCTCAGCCCCTGTATACTGTATGTAAAGAGCACCGTTCATCATTGGCGTTTTTGTTTGGGCCAGAGATTGCCCGTGACAGTTATTTAGTAGCATCCTTGAGCTAGCTCTCCAGGCTGAAGCTCGCTGCAGCATTACAGACTTAAGGAAATGCCTAGGAAGCTTTGGACCTTTACTATAAATACTGTCAAGCCAAGAATGACCAAGTGATGTATGAAGAAGAAACATGGCAGTGGCTGTTACAAATAACTTGTTAAATAAGACTAATGAACTATAGAAATTAATTATAGTTCATTGAGTTTTTAAAATGTAAAGCCAATCTGTTAATGCAGTATATATTAATATAGACAGTATAAATCCATATATTGATACTCTGAGGAAGAATAGCATACTCTTAGGATAACAGGATAACCTTATTAGTTCCAGGGAGAACCCTTTTAGGTTCCACGTAGAACCCTCTGTGGAAAGGGTCCTACATGGAACCCAAAAGGATTCTACCTGGAACCAAAAAGGGTTCTTCAAAGGGTTCTCCTATGGGGACAGCCGAATAACAATTTTAGGTTCTTGACAGAAACAAAAGGTGCTAAGAGTGCAGATAATTTCACCGTTTGAAAAATATATCCCATAATAAGATTTGATATCAGAGATTTATATGGGTTTCTGTGTTAATAGAATTGTTTGATTGGTAGGAGGCTCAAGGCAAATGTTAGTGCTCTTGAGTCTGGAGATTTCCATTGAGATGGGAAGAAACCTGTTACTGTTAAATCATATGTTGATGTGACATTTGCATCGTGTCAGAAAGTTACATCCGCCCGAGTCTCTTGCCAAACTATCATCTATTCCATGTCTTGATTTTCCAAGGGGGCTTCAAACTTCTACTCAGCCCAAAATAAATACTGTCCATCTGTGTCTCTTTGAAAATACACATTTACTTTAGCAGGCACTGCAAAGCATCTGTGTTTGCTGTGTCACCAGGGAGAGAATGACTATGAAAACAGAAGTATTCAGCTGCTCCTCCAGACCCAGACCCTGCCTCCCTAGGCAGCCCCAGAGGAGCTCTGAGGAGAGCTGGGCCACTGAGCCAAGCCAAGCCAAGCCAGGAGCCACAATTAAAACAAACACTCCACTTTCCCAGCTCCTCTCCTCCAGACGGCTCTGCTGCTTGGCTGCAGTTCAACCCCGATCTGACAGCCACTTAGATTCCGTTTTGAGAGGAAACTACAGTGCTGGCCTCCCAGGGGGGGATAGTGGGTTTACAAGACAATGGACCCCCCTTCCCTCCCTCCCTCCCTCCCTCCCTCCCTCCCTCCCTCCCTCCCTCCCTCCCTCCCTCCCTAGAAGCTAGAGACGGAGGCAAGTTACAGTGAGGGAAGACATGGCTCACCAGGGTGCCTTAGACAATCATCAGCATCAATGAAGAGTCTTTTATTTTTCTAAAAGATCTCTATAGAAAATTATTCCTCTTACTTTCTGTCATGTGTGAAGCATCTGGCTGTTAGGTCAATGTTATGGTGGAGTCAGAGCAGCTGGCAAACATTCAAGGGGGCCAGAGGTCATCTCTGTGTGAGGCTGCTGCTCATCATGCCAGCTTTTCATTCCTCTCTCACAGCCATGACATAGAGGGGGACTGGACTGGACACACCATGGACTCACAACACTGTTATTACACGGTCTCATTGCACAACTTGGAGTATTATTTTATTACTGTCCCACTTTATTGCGCCAAGGATAGGTGAAGGAACGTTATGCACTGTACAGTCAACTTTCAATCAACCAGTCACATTTGTAAAGAGCTGAGGTGAAGCAGAACTACAATGTCATATTTTTAACTTAAGACATCTGTGAGTTTCTATCCGTTTTGAGAGGATTACGTTCACATAAACTAGACAGAAGTGTCTGTTATACTACGTGTAATGTCAGTGTTGGCCTCTGAAAAGGACTCCATTTGAAAACATTCAGCCAGGTGTGACGTTAAAATACACTATTGATCCTGGAATTGGGAAGTACTAGTGGAGTGTGTCGCTGCAAAGAGGTGATTACAAAACACATATTACAGCCAGTCTCAGACACGAAACCATCGGTTTATTACAGGAGCCCTGAATTACAGCATCAATTAAATGCAACCAAACATGCATAGCAGAACATATTGATCAACAAGGAAAATGAAACATAAGTCTCAGGCCAGAGTTTTGATAATTAAAAGTTGAAACTTTTTTGGCAAGCACCACGGTTGAAAGTTAGTAATTTCTCAAAAGGATTGTTTAACTATAAAAATAACAAAAAGTTAATTGACTCAATTAATTTCTTGCAGCTATAACTTTTTTGTTTTGCAAAAAACTGAATTGTTTTTGCCAAAAAGTGAGGTTGGTGAGAAATTGTGTAGTTGTGACTGACTGGTTTCCTGTGTTCCTAGATCATAGATGAGGAAGATACCCAGTTCATGACCAACTGTCCCCCGGCTGTGACGGAGAGCACCCCCCGCAGGAGGACCAGGATACAGGTGTTCTGGACAGCACCCCCTTCTGGCAGCGGCTGTGTCATCCTCAAGTGGGTACCTTTAATACTGCTACTACACTACTGCTACTACTACCACTACTAGAGCTACGGAAATATGTTATGGGTTGGGGGGGGGGGGGGGGGGGGGGCTGAGGAGTATGTTTGTCCACTCATACAGGAGTTATAAGGCCCTGCTTCATACAGGAGTAATAAAGCCCTAATTCACACAGGAGTAATACAGCCCTAATTCACACAGGAGTAATAAAGCCCTAATTCACACAGGACTAATAAAGCCCTAGTTCATACAGGAGTAGTAAAGCCCTAGTTCATACAGGAGTAGTAAAGCCCTAATTCATACAGGAGTAATAAAGCCCTAGTTCATACAGGAGTAATAAAGCCCTGTATGAACTACATTGTCTTGTATGAACTACATTGTCTTGTAAACCCCCTAGTTCATACAGGAGTAATACAGCCCTAGTTCATACAGGAGTAATAAAGCCCTAGTTACATTTACATTTTAGTCATTTAGCAGACGCTCTTATCCAGAGCGACTTACAGTAGAGTCATACAGGAGTAATGAAGCCCTAGTTCATACAGGAGTAATGAAGCCCTAGTTCATACAGGAGTAATGAAGCCCTAGTTCATACAGGAGTAATGAAGCCCTAGTTCATACAGGAGTAATAAAGCCCTAGTTCATACAGGAGTAATAAAGCCCTAGTTCACACAGGAGTAATAAAGCCCTAGTTCATACAGGAGTAATAAAGCCCTAGTTCACACAGGAGTAATAAAGCCCTAGTTCATACAAGAGTAATAAAGCCCTCGTTCACACAGGAGTAATAAAGCCCTAGTTCATACAGGAGTAATAAAGCCCTAGTTCATACAGGAGTAATGAAGCCCTAGTTCATACAGGAGTAATAAAGCCCTAGTTCATACAGGAGTAATAAAGCCCTAGTTCATACAGGAGTAATAAAGCCCTAGTTCATACAGGAGTAATAAAGCCCTAGTTCATACAGGAGTAATGAAGCCCTAGTTCATACAGGAGTAATGAAGCCCTAGTTCATACAGGAGTAATAAAGCCCTAGTTCATACAGTAGTAATAAAGCCCTAGTTCACACAGTAGTAATAAAGCCCTAGTTCATACAGGAGTAATAAAGCCCTAGTTCATACAGGAGTAATAAAGCCCTAGTTCATACAGGAGTAATGAAGCCCTAGTTCACACAGGAGTAATGAAGCCCTAGTTCATACAGGAGTAATAAAGCCCTAGTTCACACAGGAGTAATAAAGCCCTAGTTCATACAGGAGTAATAAAGCCCTAGTTCATACAGGAGTAATAAAGCCCTAGTTCACACAGGAGTAATAAAGCCCTAGTTCATACAGGAGTAATAAAGCCCTAGTTCATACAGGAGTAATAAAGCCCTAGTTCATACAGGAGTAATAAAGCCCTAGTTCACACAGGAGTAATAAAGCCCTAGTTCATACAGGAGTAATAAAGCCCTAGTTCATACAGGAGTAATAAAGCCCTAGTTCACACAGGAGTAATAAAGCCCTAGTTCACACAGGAGTAATAAAGCCCTAGTTCATACAGGAGTAATAAAGCCCTCGGTCACACAGGAGTAATAAAGCCCTCGGTCACACAGGAGTAATAAAGCCCTAGTTCACACAGGAGTAATAAAGCCCTAGTTCACACAGGAGTAATAAAGCCCTAGTTCATACAGGAGTAATAAAGCCCTCGGTCATACAGGAGTAATAAAGCCCTAGTTCACACAGGAGTAATAAAGCCCTAGTTCATACAGGAGTAATAAAGCCCTAGTTCACACAGGAGTAATAAAGCCCTAGTTCATACAGGAGTAATAAAGCCTTCGGTCATACAGGAGTAATAAAGCCCTCGGTCATACAGGAGTAATAAAGCCCTCGGTCACACAGGAGTAATAAAGCCCTAGTTCATACAGGAGTAATAAAGCCCTCGGTCATACAGGAGTAATAAAGCCCTCGGTCACACAGGAGTAATAAAGCCCTCGGTCACACAGGAGTAATAAAGCCCTAGTTCATACAGGAGTAATAAAGCCCTAGTTCATACAGGAGTAATAAAGCCCTCGTCACACAGGAGTAATAAAGCCCTAGTTCATACAGGAGTAATAAAGCCCTCGGTCATACAGGAGTAATAAAGCCCTAGTTCACACTGGAGTAATAAAGCCCTCGGTCACACAGGAGTAATAAAGCCCTAGTTCATACAGGAGTAATAAAGCCCTAGTTCATACAGGAGTAATGAAGCCCTAGTTCATACAGGAGTAATAAAGCCCTCGGTCACACAGGAGTAATAAAGCCCTCGGTCACACAGGAGTAATAAAGCCCTAGTTCATACAGGAGTAATAAAGCCCTCGGTCATACAGGAGTAATAAAGCCCTCGGTCACACAGGAGTAATAAAGCCCTAGTTCATACAGGAGTAATAAAGCCCTCGGTCATACAGGAGTAATAAAGCCCTCGGTCACACAGGAGTAATAAAGCCCTAGTTCATACAGGAGTAATAAAGCCCTAGTTCATACAGGAGTAATAAAGCCCTCGGTCATACAGGAGTAAGAAAGCCCTCGGTCACACAGGAGTAATAAAGCCCTAGTTCATACAGGAGTAATAAAGCCCTAGTTCATACAGGAGTAATAAAGCCCTCGGTCATACAGGAGTAATAAAGCCCTCGGTGACACAGGAGTAATAAAGCCCTAGTTCATACAGGAGTAATAAAGCCCTAGTTCATACAGGAGTAATAAAGCCCTCGGTCACACAGGAGTAATAAAGCCCTAGTTCATACAGGAGTAATAAAGCCCTCGGTCATACAGGATTAATAAAGCCCTAGTTCACACAGGAGTAATAAAGCCCTAGTTCATACAGGAGTAATAAAGCCCTCGGTCACACAGGATTAATAAAGCCCTAGTTCATACAGGAGTAATAAAGCCCTAGTTCATACAGGAGTAATAAAGCCCTAGTTCATACAGGAGTAATAAAGCCCTCGGTCACACAGGAGTAATAAAGCCCTCGGTCACACAGGAGTAATAAAGCCCTAGTTCACACAGGAGTAATAAAGCCCTAGTTCACACAGGAGTAATAAAGCCCTCGGTCACACAGGAGTAATAAAGCCCTAGTTCACACAGGAGTAATAAAGCCCTCGGTCACACAGGAGTAATAAAGCCCTCGGTCACACAGGAGTAATAAAGGCCTAGTTCATACAGGAGTAATAAAGCCCTAGTTCATACAGGAGTAATAAAGCCCTAGTTCATACAGGAGTAATAAAGCCCTAGTTCATACAGGAGTAATAAAGCCCTAGTTCATACAGGAGTAATAAAGCCCTCGGTCACACAGGAGTAATAAAGCCCTCGGTCACACAGGAGTAATAAAGCCCTAGTTCATACAGGAGTAATAAAGCCCTCGGTCACACAGGAGTAATAAAGCCCTCGGTCACACAGGAGTAATAAAGCCCTAGTTCATACAGGAGTAATAAAGCCCTCGGTCACACAGGAGTAATAAAGCCCTAGTTCATACAGGAGTAATAAAGCCCTAGTTCATACAGGAGTAATAAAGCCCTAGTTCATACAGGAGTAATAAAGCCCTAGTTCATACAGGAGTAATAAAGCCCTCGGTCACACAGGAGTAATAAAGCCCTCGGTCACACAGGAGTAATAAAGCCCTAGTTCATACAGGAGTAAGAAAGCCCTCGGTCACACAGGAGTAATAAAGCCCTAGTTCATACAGGAGTAATAAAGCCCTAGTTCATACAGGAGTAATAAAGCCCTCGGTCACACAGGAGTAATAAAGCCCTCGGTCACACAGGAGTAATAAAGCCCTAGTTCATACAGGAGTAATAAAGCCCTAGTTCATACAGGAGTAATAAAGCCCTCGGTCACACAGGAGTAATAAAGCCCTAGTTCATACAGGAGTAATAAAGCCCTCGGTCATACAGGATTAATAAAGCCCTAGTTCACACAGGAGTAATAAAGCCCTAGTTCATACAGGAGTAATAAAGCCCTCGGTCACACAGGATTAATAAAGCCCTAGTTCATACAGGAGTAATAAAGCCCTAGTTCATACAGGAGTAATAAAGCCCTAGTTCATACAGGAGTAATAAAGCCCTCGGTCACACAGGAGTAATAAAGCCCTCGGTCACACAGGAGTAATAAAGCCCTAGTTCACACAGGAGTAATAAAGCCCTAGTTCACACAGGAGTAATAAAGCCCTCGGTCACACAGGAGTAATAAAGCCCTAGTTCACACAGGAGTAATAAAGCCCTCGGTCACACAGGAGTAATAAAGCCCTCGGTCACACAGGAGTAATAAAGGCCTAGTTCATACAGGAGTAATAAAGCCCTAGTTCATACAGGAGTAATAAAGCCCTCGGTCACACAGGAGTAATAAAGCCCTAGTTCATACAGGAGTAATAAAGCCCTCGGTCACACAGGAGTAATAAAGCCCTAGTTCATACAGGAGTAATAAAGCCCTCGGTCACACAGGAGTAATAAAGCCCTAGTTCATACAGGAGTAATAAAGCCCTAGTTCATACAAGAGTAATAAAGCCCTCGGTCACACAGGAGTAATAAAGCCCTCGGTCACACAGGAGTAATAAAGCCCTAGTTCATACAGGAGTAATAAAGCCCTCGGTCACACAGGAGTAATATCATTTTGTGATTTGTATTATTACTTTTTTATGTCTGTTTATCAAAGGATGCTGCACTGTCATAACCACTGTTACTGTAACTGTTAATGCTAACAAAGATCTGTTTCGGAATACCATTTCTCATTATTGATACAGGTGCGATTAAATGTATTAGCACCCTTGCACTATTCACTATTTCTTCTAAAATAAGCTGAAATTGAAAAAACATTTGGTGTTCACATGTGGTCATTTTGTTTGATTCACAACCGCACTGGACCAGGAAGAAAAAACTCTCAAAACTGAAATTGAGATTTTTCACTTCAAAGTAAAGAAAAATGGCCTGGTTTATTCAACATTCAAATCTATTTGGTTGTTAGGCAAGCTATGCGACTGTTCTAGGCACCATGTCTTTGCAGTTGACTACCTATGGGTAGCCAGAGAGCACGGTCATGCTGATTAGTGGTCTGAAGAAGCAGGTGTGACTACAGACAATAGCGTTATAATGTCCCAGATCAACGCCCCTCCCTCCATGGTTATAGTACTGCATTAGTCTTACGTGATAACATTGGGAGTAAAGTTTTCATGATGATAAGCTTGGTGTAAACGTTTTGGAGAATTTATAACCTTTTATATAAAGTCTCACGACACAAAAAGTGTCAGGATTGTAAATAACATCATGTTTCTTACTCCTGGCCAGAAACACTGATAGTCACCGATCAAGTTGAGTAGTCTTGCTATGTTAGAACGACGTGTGGGTTTAACTCGTCCCAAAGGAGCCCTGATGTGCCTCGGTAATTCCGTGACAGTCATGAAGCGTGAGCCAAATTCATTCCAAAAGCTGCTCTTTGACAGGAATTGTAGTACTTCCAGAAGTGTTGGAATGAAACAACATTGACAAACATTAACACACACAGATAGACACAAACAATTGTTCGTTGTTGTGACAAAATCCATGTACAATGTGTGGTCGACACACACAACATATTGTGAATGCGCGCCAGTGCCTGTACAAAGCTGCATGATTAGCAGAAACGGAGAAGAGGCAGCCTGGCCCTAATCATTCTCAAAATGGGTTGAAATTGGGTGTTAAATAACTATTACAATGGCATATTGCTTGGTCACCTGAAAGCCATTTCTTATGTTAAGATTTGTGAAATGGAGGTTAGATTAAATTTGGCCATGAATATTGAACAATTTAAGGTAGACTCCGCGAAATGACGTTGCCACGAGCAGCACCTTAGATATTGAGATGCAGTGAGATGAGTGGGATGACTTCGCTCTCACACAGTCACGCACAGTATCGACGCATGTGAATGGGTTAGCTTCACTCTGTTACAAACTTTGTAACCAGGGCACCAAAACTGTGGAGAAGTTGAGCCTTGCACTTTAATGCTCGTAGTTTTCGTGGAAATTGACCCACTATACTGTTCACTTTCTTCCTCTACTTCATATCGCTGAGTCTACCTTTAAGCTCTGCTATATACAGAGCCCTCGGAAAGTTTTCAGACCCCTTGACTTTTTCCACATTTTGTTAGGTTACAGGCTTATTCTAATATTTATTAAAATTGTTTTTTTCCCTCATCAATCTACACACAATACCCCATAATGACAAAGCAAAAACAGTTTTTTATGATTTTTTGCTCATTTATTAAGAATAAAAAACAGAAATATAACATTTACATAAGTTTTCAGACCCTTTACTCAGTACTTTGTTGAAGCACCTTTGGCAACGATTACAGCCTTGAGTCTTCTTGGGTATGATGCTACAAGCTTGGCACACCTGTATTTGGGGAGTTTCACCCATTCTTCCCTGCAGATTCTCTCAAACTCTGTCAGGTTGGATGGGGAGCGTCGCTATACAGCTATTTTCAGGTCTCTCCAGAGATGTTTGATCGGGTTAAAGTTCGGACTCTGGCTGGGCCACTCAAGGACATTCAGAGACTTGTCCCGAAGCCACTCCTGCGTTGTCTTGGCTGTGTGCTTAGGGTCGTTGTCGTTTTGGAAGGTGAACCTTCAACCCAGTCTGAGGTCCTGAGCCCTCTGGAGCAGGTTTTCATCAAGAATCTCTCTGTACTTTGCTCCGTTCCTCTTTCCCTCGATTCTGACTAGTCTCCCAGTCCCTGCCGCTGAAAAACATCCCCACAGCATGATGCTGCCACCCCCATGCTTCACCGCCAGGTTTCCTCCAGATGTGACGCTTGTCATCCAGGCCAAAGATTTTAGTCTTGGTTTCATCAGACCAGAGAATCTTGTTTCTCATGATCTGAGAGTCTTTAGGTGCCTTTTGACAAACTCCAAGCGGGCTGTCACGTGCCTTTTACTGAGGAGTGGTTTCTGTCTGGCCACTCTACCAGAAAGGCCTGATTGGTGGAGTGCTGCAGAGATGGTTGTCCTTCTGGAAGGTTCTCTCATCTCCACAGAGGAACTCTAGACGTCTGTCAGAGTGACCATCGGGGTCTTGGTCACCTCCCTGACCAAGGCCCTTCTCCCCCGATTGCTCAGTTTGGCCGGGCGGACAGCTCTAGGAAGAGTCTTGGTGGTTCCAAACTTCTTCTGTGATGTTGGGGACCTTCAATGCTGCAGAAATGTTTTGGTACCCTTCCCAATAGACAGAATCCTGTCACGGAGCTCTACGGGCAATTCCTTCGACATCATGGAATAGTTTTTGCTCTGACATACACTGTCAGCTGTGTGACCTTATATAGACAGGTGTGTGCCTTTCCAAATCATGTCCAATCAATAGAATTGACCACAGGTGACTCCAATCAAGTTGTAGAAACTTCTCAAGGATGATCAATGGAAACAGGATGCACCTGAGCTTAATTTTGAGTCTCATATCAAAGGGTCTGAATACTTATGTAAATAAGGTATTTCTGTTTTTTATTTTTAATACGTTTGCAAAAATGTCCAAAAACCTGTTTTCACTTTGTCATTATGGGTTATTGTGTGTAGATTGCTGAGGATTTAAAAAAAATATTTAATACATTTTTTAATAATTCTTAAACGTAGCAACGTGGAAAAAGTCAAGGGGTCTGAATACTTTCCAAAGGCACTGTAGATATTTAAGAGATCCTTTTCCCTAACATATCCTGTCTCTCGTTCCTCTGGCCTGGATTTACACAGAAAATAGTGCTGCGCTTCACTGACTTAGTGCTGGATGTAACTCACTCCTACACTGACTTAGTGCTGGATGTAACTCACTCCTACACTGACTTAGTGCTGGATGTAACTCACTCTCTATATGGCTATAGAGAACAGGAGAGGATGGCTATAGAGAGCAGGAGAGGGTGTCTATAGAGAGCAGGAGAGGGTGGCTATAGAGAGCAGGAGAGGGTGGCTATAGAGAGCAGGAGAGGGTGGCTATAGAGAGCAGGAGAGCGTGGCTATAGAGAACAGGAGAGGATGGTTATAGAGAATAGGAGAGGGTGGCTATAGAGAACAGGAGAGGGTGGCTATAGAGAACAGGAGAGGGTGGCTATAGAGAGCCATATTATTCTAATAAATGTTGCGCTGAGAAACATCTGCTATGCAAATCTCACCATATTGCTTTGATTTTGTCTTTGCCAGACAAAGTAGAGATAGAGCTCTCTACCTCGTACGGGAGCGTTGGACTGCCTGCCAGACAAAGTAGAGATAGAGCTCTCTACCTCGTACCGGAGCGGTGGGCTGCCTGCCAGACAAAGTAGAGATAAAGCTCTCTACCTCGTATCAGAGCGTTGGACTGCCTGCCAGACAAAGTAGAGATAGAGCTCTCTACCTCGTACCGGAGCGTTGGACTGCCTGCCAGACAAAGTAGAGATAGAGCTCTCTACCTCGTACCGGAGCGTTGGACTGCCTGCCAGACAAAGTAGAGATAGAGCTCTCTACCTCGTACCGGAGCGGTGGGCTGCCTGCCAGACAAAGTAGAGATAGAGCTCTCTACCTCGTACCGGAGCGTTGGACTGCCTGCCAGACAAAGTAGAGATAGAGCTCTCTACCTCGTACTGGAGCGTTGGGCTGCCTGCCTGTCAAAGTAGAGATGGAGCTCTCTACCTCGTACCGGAGCATTGGGCTGCCTGCCTGTCAAAGTAGAGATAGAGCTCTCTACCTCGTATCGGAGCGTTGGACTGCCTGCCTGACAAAGTAGAGATAGAGCTCTCTACCTCGTACCGGAGCATTGAGCTGCCTGCCAGACAAAGTAGAGATAGAGCTCTCTACCTCGTACCGGAGCGTTGGACTGCCTGCCAGACAAAGTAGAGATAGAGCTCTCTACCTCGTACCGGAGCATTGGGCTGCCTGCCAGACAAAGTAGAGATAGAGCTCTCTACCTCGTATCTGAGCGGTGGGCTGCCTGCCAGACAAAGTAGAGATAGAGCTCTCTACCTCGTACCGGAGCGTTGGACTGCCTGCCAGACAAAGTAGAGATAGAGCTCTCTACCTCGTACCGGAGCGGTGGGCTGCCTGCCAGACAAAGTAGAGATAGAGCTCTCTACCTCGTACCGGAGCGGTGGGCTGCCTACCAGACAAAGTAGAGATAGAGCTCTCTACCTCGTACCGGAGCGTTGGACTGCCTGCCAGACAAAGTAGAGATAGAGCTCTCTACCTCGTACCGGAGCGTTGGGCTGCCTGCCTGTCAAAGTAGAGATGGAGCTCTCTACCTCGTACCGGAGCAGTGGGCTGCCTGCCTGTCAAAGTAGAGATAGAGCTCTCTACCTCGTATCGGAGCGTTGGACTGCCTGCCAGACAAAGTAGAGATAGAGCTCTCTACCTCGTACCGGAGCGTTGGGCTGCCTGCCAGACAAAGTAGAGATAGAGCTCTCTACCTCGTACCGGAGCGGTGGGCTGCCTGCCAGACAAAGTAGAGATAGAGCTCTCTACCTCGTATCGGAGCGGTGGGCTGCCTGCCAGACAAAGTAGAGATAGAGCTCTCTACCCCGTACCGGAGCGGTGGGCTGCCTGCCAGACAAAGTAGAGATAGAGCTCTCTACCTCGTATCGGAGCGGTGGGCTGCCTGCCAGACAAAGTAGAGATAGAGCTCTCTACCTCGTATCGGAGCGGTGGGCTGCCTGCCAGACAAAGTAGAGATAGAGCTCTCTACCTCGTACTGGAGTGGTGGGCTGCCTGCCAGACAAAGGCCAATAAACACGGCTGCCAACTCTGTCCACCGAACATCAAATAAAACTCCAATTACTGCTAGGAGAGGTCCAATCATTCTCCCACTGAATCTCATAAAGGATATCACAGCAGAGATCCCACAACGATGCGCCTCCTCCTACACTACAGAGTCTTGTCATTAGTGATACTTTATCTTGTATACTAAAGTGTCAAAGGCTGTTATGTCACAGGGCACTGCACAAAGAGCTCTTGGAGGTTTGACCAGAACAGCAGAACTGGAAAGAGCATCTCAAAGTACACAAACAAAACAGACGCAGTGACTCATTGAGATGAGGAAGGTCTAAATGGAGCTCTTGCTCTTTATAGCCATCCTCTCTTGTTCTCTATAGCCATCCTCTCCTGTTCTCTATAGTCAACCTCTCCTGTTCTCTATAGCCAACCTCTCCTGTTCTCTATAGCCAACCTCTCCTGTTCTCTATAGCCAACCTCTCCTGTTCTCTATAGCCAACCTCTCCTGTTCTCTACAGCCATCCTCTCCTGTTCTCTATAGCCAACCTCTCCTGTTCTCTATAGCCAACCTCTCCTGTTCTCTACAGCCATCCTCTCCTGTTCTCTATAGCCAACCTCTCCTGTTCTCTATAGCCAACCTCTCCTGTTCTCCATAGCCACCCTCACTTGCTCTCTATAGCCACCCTCTCCTGCTCTCTATAGCCACCCTCTCCTGCTCTTCATAGCCACCCTCTCCTGCTCTTTATAGCCACCCTCTCCTGCTCGTTATAGCCACCCTCACCTGCTTGTTATAGCCACCCTCTCCTGCTCTTTATAGCCACCCTCTCCTGCTCTTTATAGCCACCCTCTCCTGCTCTTTATAGCCACCCTCTCCTGCTATTTATAGCCACCCTCTCCTGCTCGTTATAGCCACCCTCACCTGCTCGTTATAGCCACCCTCTCCTGCTCTTTATAGCCACCCTCTCCTGCTCGTTATAGCCACCCTCTCCTGCTCTTTATAGCCACCCTCACCTGCTCGTTATAGCCACCCTCTCCTGCTCTTTATAGCCACCCTCTCCTGCTCTCTATAGCCACCCTCTCCTGCTCTTTATAGCCACCCTCTCCTGCTCGTTATAGCCACCCTCACCTGCTTGTTATAGCCACCCTCACCTGCTCTTCATAGCCACCCTCACCTGCTCTTTATAGCCACCCTCTCCTGCTCTTTATAGCCACCCTCTCCTGCTCTTTATAGCCACCCTCTCCTGCTCTTTATAGCCACCCTCACCTGCTCGTTATAGCCAACCTCACCTGCTCGTTATAGCCACCCTCACCTGCTCGTTATAGCCACCCTCACCTGCTCTTTATAGCCACCCTCTCCTGCTCTTTATAGCCACCCTCACCTGCTCGTTATAGCCACCCTCTCCTGCTCTTTATAGCCACCCTCTCCTGCTCGTTATAGCCACCCTCTCCTGCTCTTTATAGCCACCCTCACCTGCTTGTTATAGCCACCCTCACCTGCTCTTTATAGCCACCCTCTCCTGCTCTTCATAGCCACCCTCTCCTGCTCTTTATAGCCACCCTCTCCTGCTCTTCATAGCCACCCTCACCTGCTCGTTATAGCCACCCTCTCCTGCTCTTCATAGCCACCCTCTCCTGCTCTTTATAGCCACCCTCTCCTGCTCTTTATAGCCACCCTCTCCTGCTCTTTATAGCCACCCTCACCTGCTCTTCATAGCCACCCTCTCCTGCTCGTTATAGCCACCCTCACCTGCTTGTTATAGCCACCCTCTCCTGCTCTTCATAGCCACCCTCTCCTGCTCGTTATAGCCACCCTCACCTGCTCTTCATAGCCACCCTCTCCTGCTCGTTATAGCCACCCTCACCTGCTTGTTATAGCCACCCTCTCCTGCTCTTCATAGCCACCCTCACCTGCTCTTCATAGCCACCCTCTCCTGCTCGTTATAGCCACCCTCACCTGCTTGTTATAGCCACCCTCTCCTGCTCTTCATAGCCACCCTCTCCTGCTCGTTATAGCCACCCTCACCTGCTCTTCATAGCCACCCTCTCCTGCTCGTTATAGCCACCCTCACCTGCTTGTTATAGCCACCCTCACCTGCTCTTCATAGCCACCCTCACCTGCTCTTTATAGCCACCCTCTCCTGCTCTTTATAGCCACCCTCTCCTGCTCTTTATAGCCACCCTCTCCTGCTCTTTATAGCCACCCTCACCTGCTCGTTATAGCCACCCTCACCTGCTCTTCATAGCCACCCTCACCTGCTCGTTATAGCCACCCTCTCCTGCTCTTTATAGCCACCCTCTCCTAATCTCTATAGCCACCCTCTCCTGCTCTTTATAGCCACCCTCACCTGCTCGTTATAGCCACCCTCACCTGCTCGTTATAGCCACCCTCACCTGCTCGTTATAGCCACCCTCACCTGCTCGTTATAGCCACCCTCTCCTGCTCTTTATAGCCACCCTCTCCTGCTCGTTATAGCCACCCTCACCTGCTCGTTATAGCCACCCTCACCTGCTCGTTATAGCCACCCTCACCTGCTCTTTATAGCCACCCTCTCCTGCTCTTTATAGCCATCGTCACCTGCTCGTTATAGCCACCCTCACCTGCTCTTTATAGCCACCCTCTCCTGCTCTTTATAGCCACCCTCTCCTGCTCTTTATAGCCACCCTCTCCTGCTCTTCATAGCCACCCTCTCCTGCTCTTCATAGCCACGCTCTCCTGCTCGTTATAGCCACCCTCTCCTGCTCTTCATAGCCACCCTCTCCTGCTCTTTATAGCCACCCTCACCTGCTTGTTATAGCCACCCTCACCTGCTCTTTATAGCCACCCTCACCTGCTTGTTATAGCCACCCTCACCTGCTCTTTATAGCCACCCTCACCTGCTTGTTATAGCCACCCTCACCTGCTCTTTATAGCCACCCTCTCCTGCTCTTTATAGCCACCCTCTCCTGCTCTTTATAGCCACCCTCTCCTGCTCTTCATAGCCACCCTCTCCTGCTCTCTATAGCAACCCTCTCCTGCTCTTCATAGCCACCCTCACCTGCTCGTTATAGCCACCCTCTCCTGCTCGTTATAGCCACCCTCTCCTGCTCTTTATAGCCACCCTCACCTGCTTGTTGTATTCACCCTCTCCTGCTCTTCATAGCCACCCTCACCTGCTCGTTATAGCCACCCTCTCCTGCTCGTTATAGCCACCCTCTCCTGCTCTTTATAGCCACCCTCACCTGCTTGTTGTATTCACCCTCTCCTGCTCTTCATAGCCACCCTCACCTGCTCGTTATAGCCACCCTCTCCTGCTCGTTATAGCCACCCTCACCTGCTCTTTATAGCCACCCTGACCTGCTTGTTATAGCCACCCTCACCTGCTCTTTATAGCCACCCTCACCTGCTTGTTATAGCCACCCTCTCCTGCTCTTCATAGCCACCCTCTGCTGCTCGTTATAGCCACCCTCTCCTGCTCGTTATAGCCACCCTCACCTGCTCTTTATAGCCACCCTCTCCTGCTCGTTATAGCCACCCTCTCCTGCTCGTTATAGCCACCCTCACCTGCTCGTTATAGCCACCCTCTCCTGCTCGTTATAGCCACCCTCTCCTGCTCGTTATAGCCACCCTCTCCTGCTCTTCATAGCCACCCTCTGCTGCTCGTTATAGCCACCCTCTCCTGCTCTTTATAGCCACCCTCTCCTGCTCTTTATAGCCACCCTCTCCTGCTCTTTATAGCCACCCTCTCCTGCTCTTTATAGCCACCCTCTCCTGCTCTTTATAGCCACCCTCTCCTGCTCTTTATAGCCACCCTCACCTGCTCGTTATAGCCACCCTCACCTGCTCGTTATAGCCACCCTCACCTGCTCGTTATAGCCACCCTCACCTGCTCGTTATAGCCACCCTCACCTGCTCGTTATAGCCACCCTCACCTGCTCGTTATAGCCACCCTCACCTGCTCGTTATAGCCACCCTCTCCTGCTCGTTATAGCCATCTTCACCTGCTCTTTATAGCCACCCTCTCCTGCTCTTTATAGCCACCCTCTCCTGCTCTTTATAGCCACCCTCTCCTGCTCTTTATAGCCACCCTCTCCTGCTCTTTATAGCCACCCTCTCCTGCTCTTTATAGCCACCCTCACCTGCTCGTTATAGCCACCCTCACCTGCTCGTTATAGCCACCCTCACCTGCTCGTTATAGCCACCCTCACCTGCTCGTTATAGCCACCCTCACCTGCTCGTTATAGCCACCCTCACCCGCTCGTTATAGCCACCCTCACCTGCTCGTTATAGCCACCCTCTCCTGCTCGTTATAGCCATCCTCACCTGCTCTTTATAGCCACCCTCTCCTGCTCTTTATAGCCACCCTCACCTGCTCGTTATAGCCACCCTCACCTGCTCGTTATAGCCACCCTCTCCTGCTCGTTATAGCCACCCTCACCTGCTCTTTATAGCCACCCTCTCCTGCTCTTTATAGCCACCCTCTCCTGCTCGTTATAGCCACCCTCTCCTGCTCTTCATAGCCACCCTCTCCTGCTCGTTATAGCCACCCTCACCTGCTCTTTATAGCCACCCTCTCCTGCTCTTTATAGCCACCCTCTCATGCTCGTTATAGCCACCCTCTCCTGCTCTTCATAGCCACCCTCTCCTGCTCTCTATAGCAACCCTCTCCTGCTCTTTATAGCCACCCTCTCCTGCTCTTTATAGCCACCCTCTCCTGCTCTTTATAGCCACCCTCTCCTGCTCTTCATAGCCACCCTCTCCTGCTCTCTATAGCCACCCTCTCCTGCTCGTTATAGCCACCCTCACCTGCTCGTTATAGCCACCCTCACCTGCTCGTTATAGCCACCCTCACCTGCTCGTTATAGCCACCCTCACCTGCTCGTTATAGCCACCCTCACCTGCTCGTTATAGCCACCCTCTCCTGCTCGTTATAGCCATCTTCACCTGCTCTTTATAGCCACCCTCTCCTGCTCTTTATAGCCACCCTCTCCTGCTCTTTATAGCCACCCTCTCCTGCTCTTTATAGCCACCCTCTCCTGCTCTTTATAGCCACCCTCACCTGCTCGTTATAGCCACCCTCACCTGCTCGTTATAGCCACCCTCACCTGCTCGTTATAGCCACCTTCACCTGCTCGTTATAGCCACCCTCACCTGCTCGTTATAGCCACCCTCACCTGCTCGTTATAGCCACCCTCACCTGCTCGTTATAGCCACCCTCTCCTGCTCGTTATAGCCATCCTCACCTGCTCTTTATAGCCACCCTCTCCTGCTCTTTATAGCCACCCTCTCCTGCTCTTCATAGCCACCCTCACCTGCTCTTCATAGCCACCCTCTCCTGCTCTTCATAGCCACCCTCTCCTGCTCTTTATAGCCACCCTCTCCTGCTCTTTATAGCCACCCTCTCCTGCTCTTTATAGCCACCCTCTCCTGCTCTTTATAGCCACCCTCTCCTGCTCTTCATAGCCACCCTCTCCTGCTCTTTATAGCCACCCTCTCCTGCTCTTTATAGCCACCCTCTCCTGCTCTTTATAGCCACCCTCTCCTGCTCTTCATAGCCACCCTCTCCTGCTCTTCATAGCCACCCTCTCCTGCTCTTTATAGCCACCCTCTCCTGCTCTTCATAGCCACCCTCTCCTGCTCTTCATAGCCACCCTCTCCTGCTCTTTATAGCCACCCTCTCCCGCTCTTTATAGCCACCCTCTCCTGCTCTTTATAGCCACCCTCTCCTGCTCGTTATAGCCACCCTCACCTGCTTGTTATAGCCACCCTCTCCTGCTCTTTATAGCCACCCTCTCCTGCTCGTTATAGCCACCCTCTCTTGCTCTTCATAGCCACCCTCTCCTGCTCTTTATAGCCACCCTCACCTGCTTGTTATAGCCACCCTCACCTGCTCTTTATAGCCACCCTCACCTACTTGTTATAGCCACCCTCTCCTGCTCTTCATAGCCACCCTCACCTGCTCGTTATAGCCACCCTCTCCTGCTCGTTATAGCCACCCTCACCTGCTCTTTATAGCCACCCTGACCTGCTTGTTATAGCCACCCTCACCTGCTCTTTATAGCCACCCTCACCTGCTTGTTATAGCCACCCTCTCCTGCTCTTCATAGCCACCCTCTGCTGCTCGTTATAGCCACCCTCTCCTGCTCGTTATAGCCACCCTCACCTGCTCGTTATAGCCACCCTCTCCTGCTCTTCATAGCCACCCTCACCTGCTCGTTATAGCCACCCTCTCCTGCTCTTTATAGCCACCCTCTCCTGCTCTTTATAGCCACCCTCTCCTGCTCTTTATAGCCACCCTCTCCTGCTCTTTATAGCCACCCTCTCCTGCTCTTTATAGCCACCCTCTCCTGCTCTTTATAGCCACCCTCACCTGCTCGTTATAGCCACCCTCACCTGCTCGTTATAGCCACCCTCTCCTGCTCTTTATAGCCACCCTCACCTGCTCTTTATAGCCACCCTCTCCTGCTCTTTATAGCCACCCTCACCTGCTCGTTATAGCCACCCTCACCTGCTCGTTATAGCCACCCTCACCTGCTCGTTATAGCCACCCTCACCTGCTCGTTATAGCCACCCTCACCTGCTCGTTATAGCCACCCTCACCTGCTCGTTATAGCCACCCTCACCTGCTCGTTATAGCCACCCTCTCCTGCTCGTTATAGCCATCCTCACCTGCTCTTTATAGCCACCCTCTCCTGCTCTTTATAGCCACCCTCTCCTGCTCTTCATAGCCACCCTCTCCTGCTCTCTATAGCCACCCTCTCCTGCTCTTTATAGCCACCCTCTCCTGCTCTTTATAGCCACCCTCTCCTGCTCTTTATAGCCACCCTCACCTGCTCGTTATAGCCACCCTCACCTGCTCGTTATAGCCACCCTCACCTGCTCGTTATAGCAACCCTCACCTGCTCGTTATAGCCACCCTCACCTGCTCGTTATAGCCACCCTCACCTGCTCGTTATAGCCACCCTCACCTGCTCGTTATAGCCACCCTCTCCTGCTCGTTATAGCCACCCTCACCTGCTCTTTATAGCCACCCTCTCCTGCTCTTTATAGCCACCCTCACCTGCTCGTTATAGCCACCCTCACCTGCTCGTTATAGCCACCCTCTCCTGCTCGTTATAGCCACCCTCACCTGCTCTTTATAGCCACCCTCTCCTGCTCTTTATAGCCACCCTCTCCTGCTCGTTATAGCCACCCTCTCCTGCTCTTCATAGCCACCCTCTCCTGCTCTCTATAGCCACCCTCTCCTGCTCTTTATAGCCACCCTCTCCTGCTCTTTATAGCCACCCTCTCCTGCTCTTCATAGCCACCCTCTCCTGCTCTCTATAGCCACCCTCTCCTGCTCTTTATAGCCACCCTCTCCTGCTCTTTATAGCCACCCTCTCCTGCTCTTTATAGCCACCCTCTCCTGCTCTTCATAGCCACCCTCACCTGCTCTTCATAGCCACCCTCTCCTGCTCTTCATAGCCACCCTCTCCTGCTCTTTATAGCCACCCTCTCCTGCTCTTTATAGCCACCCTCTCCTGCTCTTTATAGCCACCCTCTCCTGCTCTTCATAGCCACCCTCTCCTGCTCTTTATAGCCACCCTCTCCTGCTCGTTATAGCCACCATCACCTGCTCTTTATAGCCACCCTCTCCTGCTCTTTATAGCCACCCTCACCTGCTCGTTATAGCCACCCTCTCCTGCTCTTTATAGCCACCCTCTCCTGCTCGTTATAGCCACCCTCACCTGCTCTTTATAGCCACCCTCTCCTGCTTGTTATAGCCACCCTCTCCTGCTCTTTATAGCCACCCTCTCCTGCTCTTTATAGCCACCCTCTCCTGCTCGTTATAGCCACCCTCTCCTGCTCGTTATAGCCACCCTCTCCTGCTCTTTATAGCCACCCTCTCCTGCTCTTTATAGCCACCCTCCCCTGCTTGTTATAGCCACCCTCTCCTGCTCTTCATAGCCACCCTCACCTGCTCGTTATAGCCACCCTCACCTGCTTGTTATAGCCACCCTCTCCTGCTCTTTATAGCCACCCTCTCCTGCTCTTTATAGCCACCCTCACCTGCTTGTTATAGCCACCCTCTCCTGCTCTTTATAGCCACCCTCTCCTGCTCTTTATAGCCACCCTCTCCTGCTCTTCATAGCCACCCTCACCTGCTCGTTATAGCCACCCTCTCCTGCTCTTTATAGCCACCCTCACCTGCTTGTTATAGCCACCCTCACCTGCTTGTTATAGCCACCCTCTCCTGCTTGTTATAGCCACCCTCACCTGCTCTTCATAGCCACCCTCACCTGCTCGTTATAGCCACCCTCTCCTGCTCTTCATAGCCACCCTCTCCTGCTCTTTATAGCCACCCTCACCTGCTCTTCATAGCCACCCTCACCTGCTCGTTATAGCCACCCTCTCCTGCTCTTTATAGCCACCCTCTCCTGCTCTTTATAGCCACCCTCACCTGCTTGTTATAGCCACCCTCTCCTGCTCTTCATAGCCACCCTCTCCTGCTCTTTATAGCCACCCTCTCCTGCTCTTTATAGCCACCCTCTCCTGCTCTTTATAGCCACCCTCTCCTGCTCTTTATAGCCACCCTCTCCTGCTCTTCATAGCCACCCTCACCTGCTCTTTATAGCCACCCTCTCCTGCTCTTTATAGCCACCCTCTCCTGCTCTCTATAGCCACCCTCTCCTGCTCGTTATAGCCACCCTCTCCTGCTCTTTATAGCCACCCTCTCCTGTTCTTTATAGCCACCCTCTCCTGCTCGTTATAGCCACCCTCTCCTGCTCTCTATAGCCACCCTCTCCTGCTCGTTATAGCCACCCTCTCCTGCTCGTTATAGCCACCCTCTCCTGCTCGTTATAGCCACCCTCTCCTGCTCTTCATAGCCACCCTCACCTGCTCTTCATAGCCACCCTCACCTGCTCTTTATAGCCACCCTCTCTTGCTCTTTATAGCCACCCTCTCCTGTTCTCTATAAACATCCTCTCCTGCTCTCTATAAACATCCTCTCCTGCTCTCTATAAACATCCTCTCCTGCTCTCTATAAACATCCTCTCCTGCTCTCTATAAACATCCTCTCCTGCTCTCTATAGCCACCGTCTCCTGCTCTCTATAAACATCCTCTCCTGCTCTCTATAAACATCCTCTCCTGCTCTCTATAGCCACCGTCTCCTGCTCTCTATAAAAATCCTCTCCTGCTCTCTATAGCCACCGTCTCCTGCTCTCTATAAACATCCTCTCCTGCTCTCTATAAACATCCTCCCCTGCTCTCTATAAACATCCTCTCCTTCTCTCTATAAACATCCTCTCCTGCTCTCTATAAACATCCTCCCCTGCTCTCTATAAACATCCTCCCCTGCTCTCTATAAAATAAACATCCTCTCCTGCTCTCTATAAACATCCTCTCCTGCTCTCTTTAAACATCCTCTCCTGCTCTCTATAAACATCCTCTCCTGCTCTCTATAAACATCCTCCCCTGCTCTCTATAAACATCCTCCCCTGCTCTCTATAAACATCCTCCCCTGCTCTCTATAAACATCCTCTCCTGCTCTCTTTAAACATCCTCTCCTGCTCTCTATAAATATCCTCTCCTGCTCTCTATAAACATCCTCTCCTGCTCTCTATAAACATCCTCTCCTGCTCTCTATAAACATCCTCCCCTGCTCTCTATAAACATCCTCCCCTGCTCTCTATAAACAGCCTCTCCTGCTCTCTATAAACATCCTCTCCTGCTCTCTATAAACATCCTCTCCTGCTCTCTATAAACATCCTCTCCTGCTCTCTACATCCTCTCTCCTCATTGACACAGAGATTGCAGGCGGGCAGCAGCACTGGATACATGCAGCCCCAGCTCAAAGCCAGGGCCCACGGGCCTTGGTGTGGGACCACAACTAAAGGATCCTAAACACTCCCACTGGAACTAATGGTCTGGACAGACGCCTGGCCCAAACCATAGGAGTGAAGAACATAACCATGGAGAGAGCTATGGAAGTCATGGGTTAGTCAGGGATATATTACCCAACTGTGACTACATCCCAGTGCTGAAACCAAATGTTAAGATATTGACATTGGGTTAAACTGATCTTTTTACAGAATTCGTCATCATCTGAACCTTGATAACTTGATGTGTCTAATATTAATCAATGACTGTATCATATTTTAAAGTGAAATGATAAATGAAATGTATTATCAAGTTGAGCTCCCTACAATGTAACTGCATGGCTGAGGATATATCCACAGCTTCAGTTGTGATGCCATCTACTGTGGAAAACAGTTTGGGCTGGAGCTGGTCTGTTTGGCTCCCGGCCACTTGGATCCTGCTGTTTGATGAGTCCAGCACCATTTCATATTTTATCTTCAACCCACAGATACGTTGCCAATATTCTTCCCTGTGAGATGAGCTTTAGAGAGTGTGAGAGAGTGCAGTCATAATGGTCCCAGTGATGATGGGCTATCCTGTGGATCAGTCTCAGTCTGGACTCCTGGCTCTCTGTACGTTGGTATTCTGCAGAGGTTGATGGGGAGCAGGTCTGGCGGTGCTCTCTGACAGGGGGGTTTTACCACCTCTCCTCAGAGGAGACAGACACTCCTCACGCACTACAAGAGAGAAAGAGAGGAGCATTCTAATGGCCGGGCGTTGCTATTGGCACACAGTTTCTGTCGCGTGTACAAGTTTATGGCTCTCAGCAGTGTGTGTGTGTGTGTGTGTGTGTGTGTGTGTGTGTGTGTGTGTGTGTGTGTGTGTGTGTGTGTGTGTGTGTGTGTGTGTGTGTGTGTGTGTGTGCCCCTAGAAGTTGTGTGCTAACACGAGTGCTGTATTTTTTTGTGCTGTCAGTGAATAAAAGGAATGCTGTTCCTCCTCCTCTGCAGGGCCAGCATTGTGCAGAAGAGGATCATATACTTCCAGGATGAAGGCTCCCTCACCGTCAGACTGTGTGAGAAAGGTGCAGCATATCGGTCCTACACCAATGTTACTTCTCACAGAACGTCATCTGTTACCCTCGATTATAATGGAGATTCTGGATGTAGTCATATTCTTCAGCTATTCTATGAGACCAAGCAACATCACCATTCTTTGTGCGTGTGTGTGTGTACGTGTGTGCCTTTCAGAGGCTGTGTTTGGGCAGAGCACAGAAAAGCCCCCTCTGGAATGCTGTGCCTGTGGGACGGCCAAGTACAGAGTCACCTTCTTTGGGAACTGGTCGGAGAAGATTCACCCTAAAGACTACCCCAGTAAGTCCCTCACTGGGGTCATACAGTATATCTACACCCCCACATGACTGTACAACTTCCCACCTGTTGCTCCTCTGTACGTTTTCTATGGAGTGTGTAAGGATCTGCATTACAGTAATGAAGCAAGCCATTGTGGTTGGGGAAGAAACACAAGAAGGTGACATTTTACCCTGGACATATTTAGACTGTCTGTTGACTAGAGTAACATGCTTATATTTGAGCAGATTCTCTTATCCAGAGCGACTGGTCCCCCATGGTAAATGACACCCACAACCCTGGCATTGCAAGAGCCACGCTCTACCGACTGAGCCACACGGGACATACTGCATGTAAAAAGCAGCACTGTGGTTTAGAGGATTCCTCTCAAATTCTAAGTGTGTTGTTGGGATTTAAATGAAGAATGTTCAGTCAACGTAGGTCAGTAAAAGAGTATCATAGCTGTTATGACATGGTGACTTCTTTGGAGCTGATGATCTGAACCACAGACCCTACGTATTCCTTGCTGTCAGCATTATGTAGTCACAGCTTACAAAAGGAATCTCCATAAAGAATTTGAGACAGGAAGAGGCTGTTTTGGCAGGAAATAAGAAAACAAGTTTTGGTACATTATAGCACATCACAGGGATTTGCTATGGGCCTGATGGGTTTAAACAGATTAACTGTATAGTTCGCCTTTCCCTCCAGCTGTTTATAGAATCTTTCACAAATAGTAACGTAACATGGAAAAACATAATTACATTCAAGGGTTTCTGAGGAGAGCACTGAGGGACCATAGTTCCAAGCATCAATTGTTTTTTGATAGAGTTATATATACAGTACCGTACAGTCACGTCCAAAATTATTGGCACCCTTTGTCAAGAGTGTGCGCAACTGGTTAACTGAAGTCAGGTGCAGGAGAGCAGAGATGAGTGAACAGGCACATTTTATTTGGCAGAAGGAAAACAGTCGGACACAACTGCGTAACGACACTCCCACCAAAGGCAAAAGCGAATAGCACACTCGTCACACAAATAATGTACAGCATACAATAACACGGGTTCCAAACAAGACCCGGCAAAAAAACAGCATGAAGCATCACACATGACACGTAGCGAACAATTACACACACAGACATGGGGGGAATAGAGGATAATATACACATAAAGGGATGAGGGGATGTACAACAGGTGTGCGGAAAAACAAGACAAAACAAATGGAAAATGAAAGGTGGAGCGGCGATGGCTAGAAGACCGGTGACGTCGACCTCCGAGTGCCGTCTAAACAAGGAGAGAAGGCGACTTTGGCGGGAGTCGTGACACCCTTGATAAATGAGCAAAAAAGACTGTATAAAATAATACAAATACTGAGCTATGCAAAACAAATGTAATACTTATACAATTGCTCCAAAAATTGTTTTTGTTTAACCACAATTTTTTTTATTCTAAAAGATTGGGTCAAAATGATTGCCACCCCTGTTTTCTATACCTTTCAATATCTCACCTTGCGACGAGAAGGGCACTGAGCCTTTTTATTAAATGTTTTATGAGATTGAAGAACACATTGGGAGGGAGGGATCTTAGTCTTATGGATCTTAACCTTTCACGAGCCTCTACCCCGGGTCCGGGACCACCCCCCCCCCACACTGATTAGCATCGCTAGCATAGCGTCACAATTAAATAGTAGCATCTAAATATCATTAAATCACAAGTCCAAGACACCTAATGAAAGATACAGATCCTGTGAATAAAGCCACCATTTCAGATTTTTTAAATGTTTTACAGGGAAGACACAATATGTAAATCTATTAGCTAAACACGTTAGCAAAAATCACCATTTTTCTTTGTCCACCATTTTCTCTCAACACCAGTAGCTATCACCAATTCGGCTAAACTAAGATATTGATAGCCACTAACCAAGAAAAAACCTCATCAGATGACAGTCCGATAACATATTTATGGTATAGGATAGGTTTTGTTAGAAAAATGTGCATATTTCAGGTAGAAATCATAGTTTACAATTGCACCCACCGTCACAACTAGACTAGAATAAATACATAGATTACCTAATTACTAATCATCAAACATTTCGTAAAAATACACAGCATACACTAATCGAAAGACACAGATCCTGTGAATACAGACAATATTTCAGATTTTCTAAGTGTCTTACAGCGAAAACACAATAAATCGTTATATTAGCATACCACATGTGCAAACATTACCAGAGCATTGATTCTAGCCAAAGAGAGCGATAACGTAATCATCGCCAAAATATATTAATTTTTTCACTAACCTTCTCAGAATTCTTCAGATGACACTCCTGTAACATCATATTACAACATACATAGAGAGTTTGTTCGAAAATGTGCATATTTAGCCACCAAAATCATGGTTAGACAATGACAAAAGTAGCTCAGCTGGTCAGAAAATGTCCTGCACCATATTAGACAGTGATCTAGTCTTATACATAAATACTCATAAACTTGACTAAAAAATACAGGGTGGACAGCGATTGATAGACAATTTAATTCTTAATACAATCGCGGAATTACATTTTTTAAATTATCCTTACTTTTCAATACAGGTTGCGCCAAGTGAAGCTATAGCAAACAAGATGGCGGCATAAACGTTTAACATTTATTGACAGAAACACGATTTATCATCATAAATTGTTCTTACTATGAGCTGTTCTCCCATCAGAATCTTGGACAATGAATCCTTTCTTGGGTCTAATCTTCTTTTGGTCGAAAGATGTCCACTTGTCCGTCGAAATGCCCACTAACGTACGACCGGGACCCCGAAACGTGCCCGGAGCTTCAAAGTCTATTACAAAGCAATGCCTCAAAATCGCACTAAACGGATATAAATTGCTATAAAACGGTTTAAATTAACTACATTATGATGTTTCTAACACCTATAACAAGTAAAAAGATGACCGACGCTATATTACTGGCTAAACCAATGCTTGGAAAAAGGCCAGTCAGATATCCTTCTCGCGTTGAGCGCAGTGTCCAAAGGAAGGCTACTTCCGGTATTTTGTCATTTATAGAGCCAATGATTGCGCAATCGACTCCATTGAAATTGTCACCACTTACTGACATCTAGAGGAAGGCGTGGGCAGTGTTTGTATCTCATAGGATTAACAGAGACTTTTAAAACTGATCTGGAACCAGAGGCCAAGATGTCTAAATCTCACACACTGGGAGGAAAAGTGCTGTAGAATGAGTTCTGTTTCACTCAGAGACATAATTCAAACGGCTATAGAAACTAGAGAGTGTTTTCTATCCAATAATAACAATAATATGCATATTGTACGAGCAAGAATTGAGTACTAGGCAGTTTAATCTGTAGAGACAATTATGCTAATTTGAAACAGCACCCCCTATAGTTGCAAGAAGTTAATTATTTGTTTTTACTTGTTTTTACAAAATGTCTTTCTCTGAGCAATTGTATTAGTATAAAATAATACAATCATGTTTTTAAATGTTGAGCATACAATATAGCTCAGTATTGTATTATTTATTTTATATAGTCTTTTTTGCTGATCTTCATCAAGGGTGCCAATAATTTTGGACCTGACTGTACACATATATATGTGATGTGACAGGGTCTATTCCAGCCTCAACTCTCTCAGTAATGATGAGGGCTCTAGCAATGGTAGTGCAGGCCTCACATTGTAACTAACAATGACCTTCCAGCCACATGCACAGTCCAAGGCAGGAGCGATCTGTCAGCCTCTACACACGCACGCGCACACGCACGCGCACACGCACACACACACACACACACACACACACACACACACACACACACACACACACACACACACACACACACACACACACACACACACTTTATTTCTTTGTCAAATTGTCTCTTTGTTTCCACCCTATACAGGACGTGCCAATCATTGGTCAGCCCTCATCGGGGCGTCCCACTCCAGGAGCTATGTCCTGTGGGAGTACGGGGGCTTCGCCAGTGAAGGGGTGAAACAGGTGGCAGAGCTGGGCTCTCCAGTTAAGATGGAGGAAGAGATTAGACAGAAGGTGAGCTATGTCCTGTGGGAGTACAGGGGCTTCGCCAGTGAAGGGGTGAAACAGGTGGCAGAGCTGGGCTCTCCAGTTAAGATGGAGGAAGAGATCAGACAGAAGGTGAGCTTGGTTAGACTCCTCTTAGTGAGACTATGATAGAAGAGAGATGCAGACAGTACAGTCAGGAGGTAAAAGCAAACATCATGGATTCAGGCTAGAGGAGGCCAGAGGGAGGAGCTATTGGAGAATGGTTTCATTATAATGGCTGGAATGGAATAGATGGAACAGAGAGTCAAACCTGTGGTTTCCACATCTCTGATGATGTTGATACCATTCTATTTATTCCATTACAATGAGCCCATCCTTTAATAGCTCCTCCCACCAGCCTCCTCTGGTTCAGACCTGTTCATGTACGCTGATCAGCTATATCTCCAATCTCTGATGTCTTGATATTTCTATTCTTTCGGCTCTGTCTTTTCTGTGCAGACTTTCGTAGTCGTATCTCCTACCTGTTTCCGCCTCTGAAACAGCATGTCAAAGGTTGATCAGTTAATGGAAGGCCCTCCTGACATCTTAATGAAACACATTAGTCCGTATATTGGCTGATCTGCACCACTCTGCTGTTTAATGTTACTTTCCTGCTATTGGGTGACATGGCAACAATAGAGTGTTGAGCTCAGGGACAGATGAGATGCTGAGGGGCATTATGGGATGGCTGTGGAGGAGAGGGGGCATGGCTAATGGAGGGAGAAGTGAGAGAGGACGGCCACATCACAGAGAATCTGAAACAAGAACTGAACTCGAGAACTAACTTCTCTCGTTGAAAACGGCGTATGTGACATTGATAGAAGTTCGAAGCATTTATTCCAGTGGCAAAATTGACAAAAAAGTGCAAATAGGTTATTTTTGGTCGTAAAGTCAGTATCTTCCAAAACAGAGTTTCTTGAGATTTGAGTAAAAGAGTTAGTCATGACTTATTTGAGGGTTGGGTTTTGAATTGGACAATGCCCACTTGCCCACTAACATGGGATCAACAGCTGAGGTGATTGTGCTCTCCAGTCGTACAGCAGAACACACTGACAGTGAGACAGACCTGCCCAGGAGCACAGCAGATTGGACTTTGTTTACATACTGTCAGACAACATGTGGTGCATTTCTTTACTTGAGAAATACTAAAACCTCCTTGGCAAATACACCAAAATGAACTACAGATTCCTTGAGTCATCTTAGATTCTGAATATTTTGAGGAAGTGATGCTGGCTTTGTTCCTATGGTGTCTCATGGGGGACAAACATCAGTAACTGCTACATCAAACCACACCCCCTGAAACTTAAAACAAATTATTTCTTATTGAGCAACAGAAAAAAAACGATGCAGAATTGGTGCGTTCAGGAAAAAGCTCACAACCCACGTGGGATCCTTTGTCTTTCCTACAATGCTGTGAGGGCTGACTGATCATAGGGAATGTTAACACGTTTCAGATGGATGATAGAGAGCATGGTCTGTTCCACCTCTGTCACTTGCAAATATATGATTGGTTGTCATATCTTCTGGATATGGGCCACAATCACCTGTGGCAGTGCTCCCACTTTCAACTTGTCTGTTTTTACTTTTCAAACAGTCCAGAAAGTGGAATGTTTGAATGTTGTTGTTGTAAGACATGGATGTGATATCAACGTATAATTCAAACCATAGGAATGAGCGTAATACTTAGACATCGAAACACTCTTGCAAAAGTTATATTACTGATTGAAATTGCTTATGAAACTAAATAGTGATAGAATTACATTGGACCCAGATTAGTAATGGTCCTTACTGTAGGATGCAGATGCTTCCAGAATTCAAAGAGCAGTGTGGTGGTCGTGTTATGACTGTTTGTGGAGGTGACAGTGACCAGTGTTCTCACAGCCCCCTGTCATCCATCCACTGCAGTGCACTGGCCTGTCAACACACAGTCTCCACCATTCATCATACCTGTCATCTATCTGTTTGCTTTGGAATGCCATTTCCTGTATTATAGACGGGTTGGTTGTTTAGCAACACAACCGACTCCTGCGCAACTATTGGACAAAACGGACGGGGTTGGCTTAGATTGTTGACAACATGTAAACTATATTTAGTCTCCAATGTTTTTAAAAACATCAATACACTTGTTGTCTCTCAAATACGTCGTTACAGTTGTTGGTTAGCTAGCTAGTGAATTTTAGCCCTATTAGCATTTACATGAAATCAGTTAATAAAACACCTCAAAACAAGACATGGCATCAAGAACAAGATGAAACTGTCTGAAGCGAGTCACTTACGATTCCCCACATGGAAGTTTATTGTCATTGTTGGTAGCTATCTAGCGATGCAGAATCAACTCTTGCGCATCGTTTTCGTGACGTTGTCAGCTAACCAATTTATATCATACATCAATGTGGCCATCAGAGTTCTTGTTTTTTTTATGTGATCCTACGTAGGCCATTTATATAATGGCTTCCATACTGCAAACATCTACCTATACATCCTTATCTATAACACACCAGGCTTCACCTTGTGTTGAAGTGTCCACTTCTCTCTAAAGATGTGGACATAACAGGGAGATATTTAGAGTCAAATCATAGATATGGCAGCAGTGTTTTGGCATCTGTGAGTGTCTCTCTGACAACATGACTGTTTGTGGGTCACTCCTGCTATCTGGGCTTTGGAGTAGCTTTTTCTTGTCAGAGAGATTGTCAGTCTTTTCCATCTGCAGATTTTCAGTATTTTGTATCCTGTGATTTAACAGTCATTGCTAATAGGAAATAGAAAGTAAAGTGGTTGCACACACATGCTTCCTTTGTCAAAGCTCACACAATCAATTATCAACTTCCTGATGTTTGCTCTTACAGGGGGCAATCTACAGTTTTGGTAAACAGCTGAGGGAGGGGCCTGAGGAAATGTAACCACTCTGAAATTCATAGACAGCGCTCTGGATGCAGTGACTGACCATCCATGGGATAACAAATGACACTTTTAACCATGTTTTGAGACTATGAAGTGTTTGACTACAATTACATTGTTTACAAACAATGGAGTACAACATGCTTACAGTTTTTTTAAAGTATAGTAGCAATAGAGGATTGCCCCTTTAAGAGCCAGGAATGCTTAATGCTGTATAGGGGTACATGCCGCTCTAAGCCACAGCAATTGCTTCTATTCTGTTGAATTGAGAAACTGGATATTGGGCGTTGTATTTTGTGCTTTCATTCTCACACGATACGGGTAGATTATAACATTCAGTGACATTTGACAATGTCGCGGGAAGCAATATTGTCCAGTTTTGGGGTGATTACATTTTCTAATTCTGCTGCTGACCTTGGGAAATGCTACTGAAGGAGCTCAGAATCAATTTCTTGCCAGGGAAGGGAAATAGTTTCTGCTAAACACTGAAACGCTGGTACATAACAGTAGACTCAAGATAAGGCAGGGGGAAACATGGATTCATCTGAATTAAGAGACACCGTAGGACAAGAGCTCGAGGTGAAACTCAGAATGTTAATCTCCATTCTCTGGTATTTACATTAAGTAAAGACAGAATCAAAATAAATGGTTCTGAACACTTCAATGTTACGCTGTACATGTTTGTGTAAATAATAAATTAAGATTATTTCTCAACATAATATCATTCATTGTTTTTAGTAATGAGCTGTATGAGTAAATTCTGATTTGTATCATTTGTATTGTACACCTAGAAAAAAGAGTTCCAAAAGAGTTCTTCGGCTGTCCCCATAGGAGAACCCTTTTTGGTTCCTTCTAGGTAGAACCCTTTTTGGTTCCAGGTAGAACTCTTTTGGGTTCCATGTAGAATTATCTTTGTAAAGGGTTCTACATGGAACCCTAAAGGGTTCTACCTGGAACCAAAGGGTTCTACCTGGAACAAAAAGGGTTCTTCAACGGGTTCTCCTATGTGGATAGCCGAATAACCCTTTTAGGTTCTAGATAGCACCTTTTCTCTAAGAGTGTACTGTTATTATGGAAGTTATTTTCAATGTTAATGAATGGTCCCATTCTGGCTCTGGTAGCCATGACAGGCATGTGTTGAAGTGCTGTGGACTGTGGAGATTGTTGACCTTGAACTCAACCAACTGTCATCTTGTATAGAGGGGCTGTGGAACCGATGAGAGGACAATTGAAGAGAGTGAGGGTGTCAAACATGATCATTACATATTGATGAGGTTCAATGAGGGGGCCATACTCATAGCATAGGTAGAAAGCAATACACCATTTCAGTGAATAAGTTATTGAAAAGATTGCCTCTTTAAGTAGTCTGGTCTTTTGAAAATGTACAGTAGGACCTTGGTACAGGTGTATTCTCCTTGCCACAGATTTGTATTCCAGATATCATTATTATCGGGTGTTTTATGATGATCCCCATCATGATAAGATGTGTATTGTGCTAACTATTACCAATTCACAGTATGAAGTTAATGAGAACTCTGATGAAATGGCTTATGCTGTAATGTTGTCCTCTAACCAAGGCGATGTGGTGAGTGCCTTCAGTGTTCTCTGATGTAACAGTGCTGTGAACTTTCCATTTCCTCTAACAGTATGGTGCATTCCATTTGCATACAATTGACATCCTTGGAATGCTTAACACCACAATCTGTGTGTGTGTGTGTGCGTGCGTGCGTGTGTGTGTGTGTGTGTGTGTGTGTGTGTGTGTGTGTGTGTGTGTGTGTGTGTGTGTGTGTGTGTGCGTGCGTGCGTGCGTGCGTGCGTGCGTGCGTGCGTGCGTGCGTGCGTGCGTGCGTGTGTGTGCATGCGTGCGTGCGTTGAATCACAAAGCAGCTAACACATTGAGATTAGACATGGACAACACGCACTGAGTAATTCAACATTTACATACATTATCAATGGCTCACATGATACACATTTAATGTAATGTCCGTATTGTAAGGACCCCCACAAACGCAGCAAATTGAAAACATGCAAATTTACATGTCACATTTCCAGGCTATAAGTTGTGAGAAAATGCTTGCAAGGTCGGAATCAGACTCTAATTAACATTTGGCAGGACATCACTGTCATACACTGTAACCCCCTCCATATCCCCATCTATATCCCTCTCTATATTCCCCTCTATATCCCCCTCTGTATCCCCCTCTATATCTTCCTCTATATCCCCCTCTATATCCCCCTCTATATCCCCCCCCTATATCTTCCTCTATCTTCCTCTATATGCTTCTACACCTGCATTCTAGCTGTTTGGGGTTTTAGGCTGGGTTTCTGTACAGCACTTCGAGATATTATCTGATGTACGAAGGGCTATATAAAATAAAATTGATTGATATCCCACTCTATATCCTCCTCTATAGCCACCCCTATATATTCCTCTGTATCCCCCTCCATATCTTCCTCTATATCCCCCTCTATATCCTCCTCTATAGCCACCCCTATATATTCCTCTGTATCCCCCTCCATATCTTCCTCTATATCCCCCTCCATATCTTCCTCTATATCCCCCTCTATATCCTCCTCTATATCCCCCCTATATCCTTTTCTATATCTTCCTCTATATCCCTATCTGTGTCCCCCTCTGTATATTCATATATATCCCGCTCTATATCTCCCTCTATATCCCTCTCTATATCCTCCTCTATATCCCCCCCTATATCCCTCTCCATATCTTCCTCTATATCCCTCTCTGTATCCCCCTCCATATCTTCCTCTATATCCCCCTCTATATCCTCCTCTATAGCCACCCCTATATATTCCTCTGTATCCCCCTCCATATCTTCCTCTATATCCCCCTCTATATCCTCCTCTATATCCCCCCTATATCCTTTTCTATATCTTCCTCTATATCCCTATCTGTGTCCCCCTCTGTATATTCATATATATCCCGCTCTATATCTCCCTCTATATCCCTCTCTATATCCTCCTCTATATCCCCCCCTATATCCCTCTCAATATCTTCCTCTATATCCCTATCTGTGTCCCCCTCTGTATATTCATATGTATCCCGCTCTATATCTCCCTCTATATCCCTCTCTATATCCTCCTCTATATCCCCCCCTATATCCCTCTCAATATCTTCCTCTATATCCCTCTCTGTATCCCCCTCCATATCTTCCTCCAAATCATCCTCTATATCCCTCTCTGTATCCCCCTCCATATCTTCCTCTATATACCCTCTCTATATCCCCCTCTATATCCCCCTCTATATCCCCTCTGTATCCCTCTCTGTATCCCCCTCTATATCCCCTCTGTATCCCTCTCTGTATCTTCCTCTATATCCCCCTCTATATCCCCCTCTATATCCCCTCTGTATCCCTCTCTGTATCTTCCTCTATATCCCTCTCTGTATCCCCCTATATATCCCTCTATATATCTTCCTCTATATCCCCCACTATATTCCCCTCTATATACCCCTCTATTTTTCCCTCTATATCCCTCTCTGTATCCCCCTCTATATCTTCCTCTGTATCCCCCTCCATATCTTCCTCTAATTCCCCCCCTGTATCCCCCTCTATATCTTCCTCTATATCCCTCTCTGTATCCACCTCTATATCCCTCTTTGTATCCCCCTCCATATCTTCCTCTATATCCCCCTTTATATCCCCCTCTATATCTTCCTCTATATCCCTCTCTATATCCCTCTCTGTAGCCCTCTCTGTATCTCCCTCGATATCCCTCTCTATATCCCCCCTCTATATCCCTCTCTGCATCCCCCTCTATATCCCCCTCTATATCTTCCTCTATATCCCTCTCTGTATCCCCCTCTATATCCCTCTATATATCTTCCTCTATATCCCCCTCTATATTCCCCTCTATATTCCCCTCTATATCCCTCTCTGTATCCCCGTCTATATCTTCCTCTGTATCCCCCTCCATATCTTCCTCTATATACCCCCCTGTATCCCCCTCTATATGTTCCTCTATATCCCTCTCTGTATCCCCCTCTATATCCCCCTCTATCTCCCTTTCTGTATCCCCCTCTGTATCCTCCCTCTCTATATCCCCTCTATATCCCACTCTATATCTTCCTCTATATCCCTCTCTATATCCCCCTCTATATCTTCCTCTATATCCCACTCTGTATCCCCCTCCATATCCTCCTCTATATCCTTCTCTGTATTCCCCTCTGTATCCCCCTCTATATCCCTCTCTGTATCCCCTCTATATCCCCCTCTATATCTTCCTCTATATCCCTCTCTGTATCCCCCTCCATATCTTCCTCTATATCCCCTCTATATCCCCCTCTATATCTTCCTCTATATCCCCCTCTATATCCCTCTCTGTATCCCTCTCTGTATCTCCCTCTATATCCCCCTCTATATCCCTCTCTGCATCCCCCTCTATATCCCCCTCTATATCTTCCTCTATATCCCTCTCTATATCCCTCTCTGTATTCCTCTCTGTATCCCTCTCTGTATCCCCTCTGTATCTCCCTATATATCCCCCTCTATATCCCCTTCTGTATCCCCCTCTATATCTTCCTCTATATCCCTCTCTATATCCCCCTCTATATCCCCCTCAAAATCCCTATCTGTATCCCTCTCTGTATCTCCCTCTATATCCCTCTCTATATCCCCTTCTATATCCTTCTCTGCATCCCCCTCTGTATCCCTCTCTATATCCCTCTCTGTATCCCTCTCTGTATCTCCCTCTATATCCCTCTCTATATCCCTCTCTGTATCTCTCTCTATATACTCCTCTATATCCCCCTCCATATCTTCCTCTATATCCCCCTCTATATCCCCCTCTGTATCCCTCTCTATATCCCTCTCTGTATCCCCCTCCATATCTTCCTCTATATCTTCCTCTATATCCCTCTCTATATCTCCCTCTATATCCCGCTCTATATCCCCCTCTGCATCCCCCTCTATTTCCCCCTCTATATCTTCCTCTATATCCCTCTCTGTAGCCCTCTCTGCATTCCTGCTGTATCTCCCTCTATATCCCCCTCTATGTCCCCCTCTGTATCCCCCTCTATATCTTCCTCTGTATCCCCCTCCATATCTTCCTCTCTATCCTTCCCTGTATCCCCCTCTATATCTTCCTCTATATCCCTCTCTGTATCCCCCTCTATATCTTCCTCTGTATCCCCCTCTATATTTTCCTCTATATCCCCCTCCATATCTTCCTCTATATCCCTCTCTATATCCCCCTCTATATCTTCCTCTATATCATTCTCTGTATCCCCCTCCATATCCTCCTCTATATCCTTCTCTGTATTCCCCTCTGTATCCCCCTCTATATCCCCCTCTCTATCTCTCTCTATATCCCCCTCTATATCCCCCTCTGTATCCCCCTCTATATCCCCCTCTATATCCCCCTCTATATCCCCCTCTCTATCTCTCTCTATATCCCCCTCTGTATCCCCCTCTGTATCCCCCTCTGTATCCCCCTCTATATCCCCCTCTCTATCTCTCTCTATATCCCCCTCTATATCCCCCTCTATATCCCCCTCTATATCCCCCTCTGTATCCCCCTCTATATCCCCCTCTATATTCCCCTCTCTATCTCTCTCTATATTCTCCTCTGTATCCCCCTCTGTATCCCCCTCTATATCCCCCTCTATATCCCCCTCTGTATCCCCCTCTGTATCCCCCTCTGTATCCCCCTCTGTATCCCCCTCTGTATCCCCCTCTGTATCCCCCTCTATATCCCCCTCTCTATCTCTCTATATATCCCCCTCTATATCCCCCTCTATATCCCCCTCTATATCCCCCTCTATATCCCCCTCTCTATCTCTCTCTATATCCTCCTCTGTATCCCCCTCTATATCCCCCTCTGTATCCCCCTCTGTATCCCCCTCTGTATCCCCCTCTCTATCTCTCTCTATATCCCCCTCTATATTCCCCTCTGTATCCCCCTCTATATCCCCCTCTATATTCCCCTCTCTATCTCTCTCTATTTTCTCCTCTGTATCCCCCTCTGTATCCGCCTCTATATCCCCGTCTGTATCCCCCTCTGTATCCCCCTCTATATCCCCCTCTATATCTCTCTCTATATCCCCCTCTATATCCCCCTCTGTGTCCCCCTCTATATCCCCCTCTATATCCCCCTCTCTATCTCTCTCTATATTCCCCTCTGTATCCCCCTCGATATCCCCCTCTGTATCCCCCTCGGTATCCCCCTCTGTATCCCCCTCTGTATCTCTCTCTATATCCCCCTCTATATCCCCCTCTCTATCTCTCTCTATATCCCCCTCTCTATATCCTCCTCTGTATCCCCCTCTGTATCCCCCTCTATATCCCCCTCTGTATCCCCCTCTATATCCCCCTCTCTATCTCTCTCTATATCCTCCTCAAGAGGCTTGGGTCAGCTCAATCTAAAGCTGGGGCAATTTAAAGTAAATGTGATCTCTGGAGAGCTCTGTCTGTCGGCCCGTCCTTTCCACCACGCCTGCTAGCCCTAACAGTCCGCACTATTGCCTAATGCTTTTACTGTTCACTGTGTGAATCTTCTGCTCGCTGGGCAGGATTTCGCAGAGTAGACTGCTGCATTGTTTGAAAGGGGTTCCAGTAGTTTATTTCAACCAACTGGCAGTTTCTGGTTGCCTGTCTGCTCAGCTTTGCGATTTTTCACAGAGACATCAGTATTTGAAAGACAGGCCTAACCCCTCTCTTGGCTGGTGAGGCTGATCTTACAATAGACTTCCCTGTACAATAAAACCTGGCATAGTCTGATAAACAATGACATGGCTTGAAACTGAATTGAATTGCCTTTTACTGAGGTATACATCTCTATACCTTGTTTTATATGAAAGTTTCCTCAACCAGCAATGATTGTTGCTTAAAAAATAGATCTAAAACAGTGGATGCTGAGGGGAGGACGGTTCATAATAATGTCTGGAACTGAGAAAATGGAATGGCATCAAACACATGGAAACCATGTGCCTGATGTATTTGATACCATTCCACTTATTCCGCCCCAGCCATTTCCACAAACCTGTCCTCCCCAATTAAGGTGCCCCCAACCTCCTGTGATATAAAACTATAGTGATTTCTGACTTCACTCACCATTGTCACTACAGAAAACTTTAATATACAGTATACAGACCAGGGAATTACACATGCTGTTATAGACTTCAGAAGCCCGTATTATGTTACAGACAGAATGACATGACAGACCAATCAGAACTCATCTCTCTGCATTTCCAACCGCCCCATTATCTCAGCCAATCATGGGTAGCCAGAAACGATTTTGTCTTTCTCTCTATATACAGTAGCTCTGTGCTTTCTCCTTGGCTAAACTAGGCTCGTAATTTACATTTGTATTAATATTTACAGATTTCATACGAGTTTGTAATTAATGCACATGAAATGCTTTTTGTTATTTCCCTACTGTGAAAGAGGAACTATCGTCAAAAACCCACATGAAGGAATTTAGATTCATAATTATGCTGACGAATACTTTTTCTGGTTTCTACAGAACAGTGGATCCCACTCATCTGTGTACAGTCTGGCCATAGTGGCTATACACATTCTATTTCAGCTGGTCAAATGTGTTTGTTTGTGCCCTCCACCCACTTGAAATGCTTTTTCAGGGGATGAGAGAGGCTTTCGCTCCACTGTTAGGATGCACCCAAAGCATCCATGTTTGACTCTGTCCACTCTGCCAGTGTACTCTGTTGAGGCCTGGTGGACACCAATACACCAGGGGAGAAAGTCTGGGTCCAAAGGCACACCGTTCATGGGCTCCAGTAAGCCCGGGATTACAGTGGAATCTCAAACATCCAGCGGGGAATTAGCTCTGATAATATGTAGGACAAAGCCCAAGATTTCCTAACAAATCTCTAATCCTGGGCATGGAGGAGAGATATGCCTCACAGCACCCATAGGTGTGCACAGGGAAGACATTTTGCTGAAGTTAATCCAACCGGTACGGTAGCTGGTAGAATACTCAGGTGAATATTGAATGGAAATGTAGATTGTTTTGGTTGTATAGCTTTGCAGAGCTCACAGACCTCCTTTAGTGGTAGAGCAGTATTTTAACAGTGTCATATGATATAGCACTGTATGGTTCTGGAGGTTATATGCAAATGTCATAGGCAACATGCACTAGCTATGCACACATAGGGTCTTTACCTGGACAGAAACCTATAAATTAGTGCACAAACATTTCAGACCAATTTTGCTGTAAACAAAGTTTAGAGTTTCTCGTCAGTTATCGTCAATCTGGAAATTGACAAAGTGCATCTGTATATTTTCCTCTCCAGACACTTCACCTACTCCCTTCCTTTTGACTGGAATGACTTTCCTCCGTCTCATAAACACATCCTAAGCCTCCCTCTCTTTCGACTGGAATGTCTTTCATCCGTCTCATAAACACATCCTAAGCCTCCCTCTCTTTCGACTGGAATGTCTTTCCTCCGTCTCATAAACACATCCTAAGCCTCCCTCTCTTTCGACTGGAATGTCTTTCCTCCGTCTCATAAACACATCCTAAGCCTCCCTCTCTTTCGACTGGAATGTCTTTCATCCGTCTCATAAACACATCCTAAGCCTCCCTCTCTTTCGACTGGAATGTCTTTCATCCGTCTCATAAACACATCCTAAGCCTCCCTCTCTTTCGACTGGAATGTCTTTCCTCCGTCTCATAAACACATCCTAAGCCTCCCTCTCTTTCGACTGGAATGTCTTTCCTCCGTCTCATAAACACATCCTAAGCCTCCCTCTCTTTCGACTGGAATGTCTTTCATCCGTCTCATAAACACATCCTAAGCCTCCCTTCCTTTCGACTGGAATGTCTTTCCTCCGTCTCATAAACACATCCTAAGCCTCCCTCTCTTTCGACTGGAATGTCTTTCCTCCGTCTCATAAACACATCCTAAGCGTTTCTCTCTGGCTTTTTGACTATCTGTCTTTTTTCCCCTGAAGGGTTCATTTCACTGAGATAGTCAGGGGAGGGTTGGGAGGAAGGGATGAAGGCAGGGGGCATGCCAGCCTGTCCTTAACTTTCATCTGAATACTCGACTGCTTCAGAAGAAATTGCTGCAGGCCTCTCTCACAGCCAAACTCAACCTTTATTGCCTCCCATACACATCCCAGTGAAGAGGAGGAAACCTGGAGTGTCCAGGCAGGTTTTGACCACATCTGCTACAATCTGCTCACATCTTGACATTTCTAAAGTACATTACAATAATGAACTGCTGCTTAGTAGAGCTCTCTTCAAAGAAAATCCCAAGTGTATGTGCTTTGTCACCTCGTGACGACATCACTATACTGCTAATGTCCAGGGAGCTCGAGACCCTTTTGCAAGAACTGTGCACAACGATAACTGTTGTGTGGCTGACAGTGTGTGCTGAGGGTCAGTGTCCTAGGCTTTTGTAAGGCAGTGAAGGTTCACTTTGTGAGTTTTTGTTGTTTGAAACATTCATGGTTTTTGGCGTGTTCCCCAGAGGGATTGTTCTGAATGTCTCTGTCTCTAATAGTAGGATAAAATTGTTCCCATATTAAGATTCAGGCTATATCCCTCCAGCTCCTAAGTCCTAACACAATAAAGCCACATTATGCTCAGAGCTTCTTTAATTCATGAGGGTCCCCTCATCAATCTGTTTTCAATAACAGCCCTTGGCGGCCATGTTTTTCCTATGCAAATTATCCCTGTCATCCAAAGGCCTTGTTGACAGTAATCTGCCCCTAATTTGCTCTGTGGATTCCTCCCTCCTGTGCCGCAGAGAGATGCCTGACAGAATACACACACATGCAGGCACACAGACAAAGAAAGGTGACAGTCAACACACACACACACACACACACACACACACACACACACACACACACACACACACACACACACACACACACACACACACACACACACACACACACACACACACACTGGTCTGGGTGACAGCCTGGACTTTATCCCCTGAACACTAGACAATCTCTCCAAGGCAGCTATTGTCCCATGGTACAGTAGGAATGTGAGAGTCCTTAACAAAAGCATTTCCAGGACAGTCAAACATTTCATTCCAATGGAAGTGCACAGTTCCTCACTCTCATACTCACCTATTTAATGTAGCAATAACGTTGAGAGTGAACATAGTCTATAATACAGTTCATACACATTATAATATGGTTCTGTTTTTGGTTTATCAGATAATAATCAGTGGAAGGAATTGCCTACAGTGGCAAGAAAAAGTATGTGAACCCTTTGGAAATACCTGGATTTCTGCATAAATTGGTCATAAAAATGTGATCTGATCTTCATCTAGGTCAACACAATAAACAAACAGTGTGCTTAAACTAATAACACACAAATGATTGTATTTTCTTGTCTATATTGAATACATCGTTTAAACATTCACGGTGTAGGTTGGAAAAAGTATGTGAGCCCCGAGGCTAATGACGTCTCCAAGTGTATTTTCATATTGTCTTAGAAAATTAGAAAACAAGTACAAACCTTAACTATCAAGTCTAATTTAAGAATACTTCTCACTTCAGTGTTGTTCTTTTTATGTGTGTGTCTGCCTGTTTGTATCCCTAGGTCAACCTCAGACTGTTATTGTTAAGTAGACTTGTTACAGAGAGCACTCGTGAAGTGGACTGGAGTAAGTTATCACTGACTAGAGACATGGGAAAGTGGGTGTAAGGTGTGTGTGTGTGTGTGGTGTGTGTGTGTGTGTGTGTGTGTGTGTGTGTGTGTGTGTGTGTGTGTGTGTGTGTGTGTGTGTGTGTGTGTGTGTGTGTGTGTGTGTGTGTGTGTGTGTGTGTGTGTGTGTGTGTGTGTGTGTGTGTGTGTGTGTGTGTGTGTGTGTAGGGATGTTGAGAGGGAGGATTTGAGAGAAGCACACACTTCTTAAACGTGTGTCAGTGCTGTCTGGGTAATGTATAGAGTGAGGATAGGAGAACGAGGAGAGAGAGTACTGGCCTTCATACGGACCCCTAAGCTACCATCTCACTAACAGCTAATGATGACTTTCCAAAATGAGAGAATTTTTAATGAGGTTAAATTGACACCGTTTGGGGATTTTGGTGACTTGCGTTAGCTGCAAGTCTTGAACTCATTCTCAGAATGTCTAAAACCGTTACCTAAAGACTCCAGCTATATCACCTCCTGTTCAGGACACATTCATGCTGAAATTACAATATTTGCAGGGACGACTATCTCTCAACACACTCCTCTCTGTCACGTCTGATGTCTGATGCCTTTGATAGCACACTTTGTACTGGGATTCAATCTGACATCAAGGCTCAGAGACTCAGACAGGCTCTCCATGGTCCATGTATCCCTTACTCCTTTGTTATGGTAGTGGTGAGTGGAGGGTCAAATATTTCACCCATAATACAGATGTAGGATCCTAATTTGAGCACATTTGCTACAGCAGGAAAATAATCCTGCAGCAACAGGAAATGTGAATTATTATTTGGATAATAATTAATGTACATGTTTGTAGAAGGTCGATGCTTTTTTTGTAAGGGTCAATCAAGTGTGACATTTCAAAGTGGAAATAACTAACTTCTGAATTCTTTTCAACCTCAAATACACTACAAGTTTTACATTTTATGCAACAGGGTGATCAAATTAAGATCCTACATCTGTCCTCTCTTTTAGTTGGCTGCTCTTGAAATACTTGAAGATGGCCTATAGAGCGGCCATTTGTACTGTATGTATTGTATTGTTGTTTTAAAGAAAACAAATATATAAATATTTAAATTCAAAATAAATTAAAAAGACGGCCTATAGATGATTTACAGATATTATTTGCTAATATCAACAGGACTTGCCACCAATCAAGTGTGTATTATTTATAGGTGTCGCTTCTCTCTTTGATAAAGCACTATTCAGCTGCTAAATAGAACCTGATTTCTCTGTTTTTGTAAACACCTGATTTTGATGTCGGAAGAGAAGGTCATGTTATTGATTATCCATATTTAGAATTCATTAGAATTGAAGACAACTAATAAATGTATCCCATTCAACAGTCTTGAAGCTCCCTGAATTTGGAATGAACTTTTTGGTGAAAGAGTGTTGATGCTGCACAGGGTGTCTGTCTGTTGGCCTCACTGAAGGTGAAGCTGAAATCCTGTCAGAAAATCAGTTGTAAAGATCGGAGCAGGAGGAAGCTTTTCTTATTAGGGTATTATTGGACTCCACACATCGTTTGTTACAATATATTCTTGAGGAAGCTTGCAATATCAAAACTCTTTTTGGTAGTAGCTTTAGCTCTGTCCTCCTATCAACTAGCCATAAAAGACCCCGATCTCCAATGATTAAAATAAATATCTTGCCTGACAATGAGTAACAACTATGGTGGAGAAACAGATCAGCGATTTGATTAGATATCTAAACTGGGCGGTCATTATAAGCCGAAGGATTGTCTTTGCAATGAGATAAACATTCTGAATATGTATCACACAGCCCAGAAGGTAATTCATAAAAATGCTTTGGTATGTTAAGAATGTATTATAATAACCTCTTCCCTGAACGCCAGCTGAATGATAAGATGCACACAACACCTTGACTTTGTTCTCTTGACTGTGACCATGGCTTAGAATGAGTAGCCAAACAGAACACAGTCAGTTTCCTCTGTAACTAGAAGTAGCTTATGAATCAGCGTGTGAACATTTGAACCCCTTAGGGGGGATGGATGGTTGGGCATTTCAACAAAACAAAACAATTTAAAAAAATGTGGATATAGATTGTGTTCCGTCCTAATTATTATCTTGTATAATTGTATAATTGAAAGAAGCGCCTAAGGTTTTGATGGAGAGGGATTTGATTCAGTTCAGGTTGAGGAACTTTCTATGAAGATGAAAGAGCAGGTAGCTAAACCCTCATGCTTGATGTCGAAGAGATACTATTATTATTATTATACTATTATAGATACTAATGAACAGCACAACAACAAACGACCAAAGGATTTTGATCTTAGCGCTGTAGCATGTTAGCAATCAATGAACAACGTGCGTGTTACTGTAGCCGTAAGGAAGGCTCGGCTCAGGTTCTCTACCGTCACATTCATTAATGTAGTTCAGTGTTCCAATCTAGAGAAGACGAGATCATTACCATTGAGTGGCTTAGGTGGTTATTACTGTCCAAACAGGCTGAATCAGACATTTACATTTTACATTTAGCCATCTCTGATGGCGGTAGCTACAGCACCTGAGACCAGAATGTACAGTACGTGGATGGTATGGTAATGCCTTCACCAGCAGTTTTACACTGGGGTAACACAATTTAAAGCATGTCTCTACAGTTAGGCTACATGTATTTTACATGTTTCTATAGATAAAAGCATATTTCTTTAAAAAAAGAAAAAGAAAGTGCTACAAAAAACGGTGAAAGAAAGTGTCAACCAGATAAGCCTATGACCAAAACCAGATAGAATCTTTACTGCGTCTCGTCCTACATTTTTATAAAAGTCAGATCCAAGCTTGGCTTATACCTGCATGCATATATTTCAACTCAAGCACAACTAGTGTGTGTTGAGTGTGACAAGTCACTGTGTCTAGCACATCACCCCGGACGATCACTGGGGTCAACATCCCTCCCAGTCAGATGATTCCCTGCCAGCCTGCCTGGCCTGGCTGAGTAAAGTCAACTTAACTGAAGGTCAAAGCAAATAACCAGACTCTCAGTTCCCCTCAACTCTCCCCCAACCTCCAGGGGAATAGGAGGGAGGCTGTTCTGGTGTATAACCATTAGAATATGGATGGAACATGCTAGCTGGGTATTTGAATTGTCAAATTGCACCTGAATGCATGTTTGAAATGTACATTGCTGGGTCAAAAAATGCTTTGAAAACTGACTGAAACTTTCACAACTTTAAAGACAAATATGGGGACACGGTATGTGTATTTCTATTCGTGGTCATGTTAAATTGTTTGAAGTATGTTGAAAACATATGTCAAAGTTTTAAGGAACCAAACATCATCTTAAAAGTATCTGTCTTCTGCAAACTTTCTCCTCATCATTATGCAGAAATGTGTTTTCAGTCATATCTAACATCACAGCACTATGATACCGTATCTGCAATGTTCTTTTTATTTTGGCTAATTAAATGGAGTCATAGGCCAAGCTAATAAATGCTGGTTTGATGACAACAGATCATGAAGGCTGGTCTGATGACAATAGATCATGAATGCTGGTCTGATGACAATAGATCATGAAGGCTGGTCTGATGACAACAGATCATGAAGGCTGGTCTGATGACAATAGATCATGAATGCTGGTCTGATGACAATAGATCATGAATGCTGGTCTGATGACAACAGATCATGAATGCTGGTCTGATGACAACAGATCATGAATGCTGGTCTGATGACAACAGATCATGAATGCTTGTCTGATGACAACAGATCATGAATGCTGGTCTGATGACAACAGATCATGAATGCTGGTCTGATGACAACAGATCACAGACAACACTGCATTGTCTGTTTAGACTGTATAGAGAAATACCATGTAATGAAGCAGGACAGACAGACAGACAGACAGACAGACAGACAGACAGACAGACAGACATGGAGCTGATCATAGTCTCCTCCTCTAAACTAAAGTGAACAGTTTGTTTGCAGAGGTATTACCATCTGTATAGCCGCTTTGTGCTCGGCTAATTAGAGATTAGTCCACCTAATTTACAATGTCACAGAAATAAACCAGTGTCTACATAAACTCAGCAAAAAAAGAAACGTCCTCTCACTGTCAACCGCGTTTATTTTCAGCAAACTTAACATAAATATTTGTATGAACATATCAAGATTCAACAACTGTGACATAAACTGAACAAGTTCCACAGACATGTGACTAACAGAAATTGAATAATGTGTTCCTGAACAAAGGGAGGGTCAAAATCAAAAGTAACAGTCAGTATCTGGTGTGGCCACCAGCTGCATTAAGTACTGCAGTGCATCTCCTCCTCATGGACTGCACCAGATTTGCCAGTTCTTGCTGTGAGATGTTCCCACACAATTCCACCAAGGCACCTGCAAGTTCCCTGACATTTCTGTGGGGAATGGCCCTAGCCCTCACCCTCCGATCCAACAGGTCCCAGACGTGCTCAATGGGATTGAGATCCGGGCTCTTCGCTGGCCATGGCAGAACACTGACATTCCTGCCTTGCAGGAAATCACGCACAGAACGAGCAGTATGGCTGGTGGCATTGTCATGCTGGAAGGTCATGTCAGGATGAGCCTGCAGGAAGCGTACCACATGAGGGAGGAGGATGTCTTCCCTGTAACACACAGCGTTGAGATTGCCTGCAATGACAACAAGCTCAGTCCAATGATGCTGTGACACACCGCCCCAGACCATGACGGACCCTCCACCTCCAAATCGATCCCGCTCCAGAGTACAGGCCTCGGTGTAACGCTCATCCCATCGACGATAAACGCAAATCTGACCATCACCCCTGGTGAGACCAAAGCACGACTTGTCAGTGAAGAGCACTTTTTGCCAGTCCTGTCTGGTCCAGCGATGGTGTGTTTGTGCCCATAGGCGACGTTATTGCCGGTGATGTCTGCTGAGGACCTGCCTTACAACAGGCCTACAAGCCCTCAGTCCAGCCTCTTTCGGCCTATTGCTGGCAGTCTGAGCACTGATGGAGGGATTGTGCGTTCCTGGTGTAACTCGGGCAGTTGTTGTTGCCATCCTGTACCTGTCCCGCAGGTGTGATGTTCGGATATACCGATCCTGTGCAGGTGTTGTTACACGTGGTCTGCCACTGCGAGGATGATCAGCTGTACGTCCTGTCTCCTTGTAGCGCTGTCTTAGGAGTCTCACAGTACAGATATTGCAATTTATTGCCCTGGCCACATCTGCAGTCCTCATGCCTCCTTGCAGCATGTCTAAGGCACGCTCACGCAGATGAGCAGGGACCCTGGGCATCTTTCTTTTGTTTTTTTTCAGAGTCAGTAGAAATGCCTCTTTAGTGTCCTAAGTGTTCATAACTGTGACCTTAATTGCCTACCGTCTGTAAGCTGTTAGTGTCTTAACGACCGTTCCACAGGTGCATGTTCATTAAGCATTGGAAACAGTGTTTAAACCCTTTACAATGAAGATCTGTGAAGTCATTTAGATTTTTACAAATTATCTTTGAAAGGCAGGGTCCTGAAAAAGGGACGTTTCTTTTTTTGCTGAGTTTGTGAAAATATTGTCTTTCAATGATCTGTGGTTAAAAATATAAGAAAAAAGTTCCTAAAAAAGCACTTCTCTGTGACATCGCGTGGTATAATTAAAAGTAAAAATATCAGTGATTTCCAAAACCTAGCCTGAGGGAGGATATTTTCTTGCTCCCTACGTCACTGCAAATCTCATCGTGTTTGAACATCCCTTTGGGTAGCCTTGGTATTCATTTTACAGTGCATTCGGAAAGTATTCAGACCCCTTCCCTTTCTCCACATTTTCTTACATTACAGCCGTATTCTAAAATGGATTAAACAAAAACATCTCCACACAATACCCCATAAAGACAAAGCGAAAAAACATTTTTATTTTATTTAGCAACGTTAGTAAAAATTAAAAACCGAAATACAAGTATTCAGACCCTTTGCTATGAGACTCAACATTTTGTCTCAGGTGCATCCTGTTTCCATTACTCATCCTTGAGATGTTTCTACAACTTGATTGGAGTCCACCTGTGATTAATTCAATTGATTGGACATGATTTGCAAAGGCACATGTCAGAGCAAAAACAAAGCCATGAGGTTGAAGGAATCGTCTGTAGAGCCCCGAGACAGGTTTGGGTCGAGGCACAGATCTGGGGAAGGGTACCAAAACATTTCTGCAGCATTGAAGGTCCCCAAGAACACAGTGGCCTCCATTTTTCTTAAATAGAAGATGATTGGAAGTTTGGAACCACCAAGACTCTTCCTAGAGCTGGCCGCCAAAAGGCACCTAAAGGACTGTCAGACCATGAGAAAGAAAATTCTCTGGTCTGATGAAACAAAGATTGAACTTTTTGGCCTGAATGCCAAGCGTCACATCCGGAGGGAACCTGGCATCATCAATAAGGTGAAGCATGGCTCCTGAGTGGCGCAGCGGTCTAGCATCTCAGTGCTAGAGGCGTCACCACAGACCCTGGTTCAATTCCAGGCTGTATCACATCCGGCCGTGATTGGGAGTCCCTTAGGGCAGTGCACTATGGCCCAGCGTTGTCTGGGTTAGGGTTTGGTCAGGGTAAGCCATCATTGGAAATAAGAATTTGTTCTTAACTGACTTGCCTAGTTAAATAAAAGCATCATGCTGTGGGGATGTTTTTCAGCGGCAGGAACTGGGAGACTAGTTAGGATCGTGGGAAAGATAAAGGGTGGCAAAGTAAAGAGAGGTCCTTGATGAAAACCTGCTCCAGAGCGCTAAGGACCTCAGACTTGGGCGAAGGTTCACCTTCCAACAGGACAATGACCCAAAGAACACAGCCAAGACAACAAAAGATTGGCTTTGGGACAAGTCTCTGAATGTCCTTGAGTGGCCCAGCCAGAGGGTGGACTTGGACCAGATCGAACATCTCTGGAGAGACCTGAAAATAGCTGTGCAGCGACGCTCCCCATCCAAGCTTGTGAGGATCTGCAGACAAGAATGGGAGAAACTCCCCAAATACAGGTGTTTTTGCTTTGTCATTATGAGGTAATGTGTGTCGATTGATGAGGGGGAAAAAACGATTTAATCAATTTTAGAATAAGGCTGTAACGTAACAAAATGTGTAAAAAGTCAAGGGGTCTGAATACTTTCCCAATACACTGTATACTATGGGGAAAGGGTCAGAGTCAGTTGAACAACTGAATGCATTCAACCGAAATGCGTCTTCTGAATTTAACCCAACCCCTCTGGATCAGAGATGTGCGGGGGGCGTCCACGTCATCAGCAGTTGTTGTTGGGGACTGCCTTGCTCAAGGGCAGAACGGCAGATTTTTCCACTTGCCCGCTTGGGGATTTGAACCAGCGACCTTTCGGTTACTGGCCCAACGCTCTTAACCCTAGGTCTCAGACAACTTTATACCATGTCCAGAGTGTCTGCTGGTAATTGTCATAGACATACTTTTACCTGTAGATCTATTCTTACTAATTTATTCCCCTGCTTTTAAAACCGAGCCAATACACTGAGATTATTAAATGGTCTGTGATTTACAGTATGTTTGACTCATGTAATCTCTTGTCAAGTAATACGTAATGTAAATTCTGACATATGGATGATTTATCACTTGGCCCACCATGAAAACATCCTCCAGCACCCAAACATGACAAATTACCCTTTTCTGATAAGCCAGAGTAAACTTACTCTTGATGCTTTTGCTGTTGTCGCAGTTATGTTATTGAAAGGCCATATTTAATCACGCTGTATTTTTCAACATAAGCCTTGTTGGTCAGCTCCTGTCTCATGTTGCTAGGCATTGATTAATGTGCAAGCCGCAGCACAGAGCTGTATGTGTATAAATGCTAGCCTCCGAAATGATTAGAGACCGTCTCAATTGATGAAGCAAATCGCTGATGTCACTCAATGACAACAGACGGTTTGATCATGGCATCTTTTCCGCATAGGATGCGCTGATTATCAAACATGAATTAAAGGGAGAAAAGTTAGTCACGGATAGCGGTCTAGGTCAGACAGAGAACAGATTATATCAAAAATGATGTTTATGCATAAGATCTAACCTTGCACTCAGTCTCAAATGAAAACAAAAACCTAAACCAATGTTATGTAATAGTCCCATTTTCCTATTTAGTACAAGAATAAATGTAAAGACACCCCAGACACATGCAAACACCTTGCTGTCTTGCATCCCAGAGACGATGTAAGGTCTTGTGCATCATATAAGAGAGTTGTCATTATAATTCCACAGTATTTTGAAAATGCATCACACTGAACTGAAGGGCTGGGATCAATTCGAATTGAAGGGAATCAATTCAGGAAGGGATTTGAATTTAACGTTAATGTTAAAATGGTAGTTTCTACTCAGTTTATTGAGGTAATTGAAAATAGATGCAGTTCTTTCAAAGTTTTGAATTATTATTTAAGTTTACTCCCTGAACTGACTGCCTTCAATTCGAATTGACACTCAATATCCATATCCTTGGATGTTGCAATATTGAGCTAAGGGAGTATGGAATAATATGCATGTTGTATTGATTTTATTCATGTGTAATACATATATACACTGAACACAAATATAAATGCAACATGCAACAATGTCAACAATTTTACTGAGTTACAGTTCATATAAGGAAATCAGTCAATTGAAATAAATTCATTATGCCCTAATCTATGGATTTCACATGAACTGGGCAGGGACGCAGCCATGGGAGGGCACAGGGCCAACCACTTGGGAGCCAAGCCCACCCACAGGGGAGCCAGGCCCAGCCAATCAGAATGAGTTTTTCCCCACAAAAGGGCTTTATTACAGACAGAAATACTCCTCAGTTTAATCAGCTATCCGGGTGGATGGTCTCAGACGATCCTGCAGGTGAAGAAGCCAGATGTGGAGGTCCTGGGCTGGCATGGTTACACGTGGTCTGCGGTTGTGAGGCCAGTTGGACGTACTGCCAAATTCTCTAAAATGACATTGGAAGCGGCTTATGGTAGAGAAATTAACATTCAATTCTTCTGCAACAGCTCTGGTGGACATTCCTGCAGTCAGTATGCCATTTACATGCTCCCTCAAAACTTGAGACATCTGTGGCAATGCACATTTTAGAGTGACCTTTTATTGTTCCCAGCACAAGGTGCACCTGTGTAATTGCCATGCTGTTTAATCAGCTTTTTGATATGCAACACCTGTCAGGTGGATGGATTATCTTGGCAAAAGGAGAAATGCTCAATAACAGGGATGTATACAAATGAGTGCACAAAATTGGAGAGAAATACACTTTCTGTGTGTACGGAACATTTCTGTGATCAAAAAAATATATATAATCTGGGATCTTTTATTTCAGCTCATGAAACACTTTACATGTTGCGTTTATATTTTTCTTCAGTATATAGATATTTCTTTCTAAGGCTCTAGACTTGCTGTACCATATTCAGTGTGTGTCATTAAACCCTGGTTTAGTGCTCCCAATCTGTATTGATGTATTTCATATTCCCTCATTTGACTTACAGATGTAGGATCTTAATTTGAGCCAGTTTGCTACAGCAGGAAAATAATCCTGCAGCAAAAACAAATGTCAGTTATTATGTGGATTATAATTAATGGACATTTTTGTAGGGGTTGATACATTTTTCATTAGAGAAAATCAAGTCTGACATTTCAAAGTGGAAATTACAAACTTCAGAAGCCTTTTTAAATCTCAACTACTGTAAGGACCGTTGCTGGAGTCGAGAAGCGGGTACAGGGAGTCAAACATTTAATAAGGAACAAGACAGGAACAGCGTCAGCACACGGGTAACAAAACAACATACGAACGTTAATGTGGAAGCGGGGAACAGAGCTGAGGGACAGACAGATATAGGGAAGGAAATAACACAGCTGATTGAGTCCAGGTGAGTCCAAAGGATCTCTAATGCGCATGACGAGGGAAGCAGGTGTGCGTAATGATGGTGGCAGGAGTGAGTAATGCTGGGGAGCCCAGCGCCCTCGAGCGCCAGGGGGGAAGATAAGGAGCCGGAGTGACAACTACACTACAAGTTTTACATTTCCTGGAAAATTCTCCTGCAACAGGGTGCTCAAATTAAAATCCTAAATCTGTACAGCACAGTCGTAAGGCATACATTTCTCATATAGTGCATTCGGAAAGTATTCAGACCCCTTGATTTTTTTCTGCAATTTGTTATGTTATAGCCTTTTACTAAAGGCTTATGACAAAGTGGAAACAGGTTTTTTATTTTGCAAATTTATTATAGATAAACACAGAAATACCTTATTTATAGCAATAATCAATTTACAAATCGGTTCCTTGTTCTTCAAATATGCCACGTGACAGGCGATACTTAACTTGGAAAGTCAATGATATGTAAAGCTTTTCAACCAGCTCATATACTGTAATGTTACATACGTGTATCCTCTTAATTGGTGTGAAATCAAGCAACCTCCATCAACCCACACATAGGATTAGGGGAAGTTACAGTACACTGGTAATCTGGCAATAATGAAATAGGCAGGACACAGGGGATCGGCAGGAAGTCTAATTAAGAACAATGACCTTTTGCCAGTCTCATTTAAGGATTAAAGTTATAATAATTAACAGCAAGTTTTTTTAAATGATTTGCATTGAAATGAAAATTGAAAGGGCAGTTTATTAGAATGTCAGGAGGATGCAGAGGGTTTATTCTTTATTAGGTCTACACAGACTATCCCAGAGGCTCCCAGCTCATTTTACATGATTAACATTTGACAATATTTATCCCGCTGCTGTGCAAAGGATCCCTTGGCAAAGCCAATGTCTTTTGATTGTACTCGGGCACCAGACGGTCGCAGCGACGGCGGTGGCAGGAGTATGCTGCTGGGTGCATTGGGTACTAAGAGTGCCTAGCTGGCACTCTGAGTACCCAACACCCGCCCGCCGCTGCCTGCCTGCCTGACTCCGAGAATGATGTGATTGGGCCGAGCAGTGTGGTTAGAGGGGGCTCATGGCCCTGCCACTCAGTTCCTCTCAGTCTGCGGGAGTGACTGACACCTCACTGAAATCAAATCAATTACTGAGCAACACTTTGGCCCAGACTCCTCTGTAGCTGGAGACAGACAGAGAGGGCTGTTTAGGGACTTGGGAGGCTGGACACTGGACAAGACATCACATTGGGTCAGCCTATAGGGTTAACTTGACAAATCAATAAAAGAGAAAGACTTTGTAAAGGGAAAAGATAAGAGTGCTTGATTTCGGGGAGGACAAAGGCAAGAGTGAAGACAAAGAGTAAGACATATTATTTGTTAAGAGTGCTATTGCTCAGAGAAACTCTGTCAAGAGAGGCTACAAAGAATGTTAAAAAGAAACCTAGCTACACTTTAGCTCTCATTCAGCAATAATGATTAAAAAGTAAATGTGTTTGCTGAGACAAGTTAGAGATGAACTCTGAGTCTCTCGGTTTGTGTAGCAAAACTCCAGTACTTTGAAACCGTGGCATATGGAGAGGTGGTGGCACATTTCCAGGGACATTTCCCTCTGCAGCCTCTGACCGTGGCACTGTGTGCCCTGGGCGATGATGTCACCAATAGCCTCTTCTACTCTTTTCATCCTGTTCTCCATCTCTCTCCCTCTGTACGCACTGCGGTCAGGGTCAGCATGGCAGGCAGCTGTGTGAAGTGTAAAACATCCCCTTCGGTGCAGCAGCTGCTGCCTCCCGACTCCCACTGCCTTTTCATCCCCCTCCCCCTCCTCCTCCTCCCTTAATAACACTCACGCCCTCTGCTTCAATAAATACAATTTACCACTTCAATTATACTCAACAAAAATAGAAACGTAACATGTAAAGTGTTGGTCCCATGTTTCATGAGTTGAAATAAAAGATCACAGAAATTTTCCGTACGCACAGAAAGCTTATTTCTCTCCAATTTTGAGCACAAATTTGTTTACATACCTGTTAGTGAACATTTCTCCTTTGCCAAGATAATACATCCACCTGACAGGTGTGGCATATCAAGAAGCTGATTAAACAGCATGATCATTACACAGGTGCACCTTGTGCTGGGGACAATAAAAGGCTACTCTAAAATGTGATTTCTTTTCACACAACACGATGACATTGGCAAGATGGCACCGGCATACATGGCAGCTCTGCTTCTAGCTCCTAAGCAACTTTGCAGTATTTTTTTTGTTGTGTATAAAATAAATTTAAATAACAAGCATTTCGGCTAAATATGTGACCAATAAAATTTGATTTTGATTTTATTTGCCACAGATGTCTCATGTTTTCAGGGAGCGTACAATTGGCATGTTGACTGCAGGAATGTCCACCAGAGCTGTTGCCTTTTCTCTACCATAAGCCACCTCCAAGGTTGTTTTAGAGAATTTGTCAGTACGTCCAACCAGCCTCACAACCGCAGACCACGTGTAACCACGCCAACCCAGGACCTCCACATTCTGCTTCTTCCCCTGCGGGATCGTCTGAAACCAGCCATCCGGACAGCTGATGAAACTGTTGGTTTGCACAACCGAAGAATATCTGCACAAACTGTTAGAAACAGTCTCAGGAAAGCTCATCTGCATACTCATCGTCCTCACCAGAGTCTTGACCTGACTGCAGTTCGGCGTTGTAACCAACTTCATTGGAGAAGTGTGCTCTTCACGGATGAATCCCTATTTCAACTGTACGGGGCAGATGGCAAATAGCGTGCGCGTATGGCGTTGTGTGGGTGAGCGGTTTGCTGATGTCAACGTTGTGAACAGAGTGCCCCATGGTGGCAGTGGGGTTATGGTATGGGCAGACATAAACTACGGACAACAAATACAATTGCATTTTATCGATGGCAATTTGAATGCAGAGATACCGTGACGAGATCCCGAGGCCCATTGTCGTGCCCTTCATCTGCCGCCATCACCTCATGTTTCAGTATGATAATCCACAGCCCCATGTCGCAAGGATCTGTTCACAATTCCTGGAAACTGAACATGTCCCACATTCAACAGCCCGATCAATTCTATGCGAAAGAGATGTGTCGTGCTGCATGAGGCAAAGGGTGAACACACCATATACTGACTGGTTTTAGGATCCACGCCCCCACCTTTTTTTTAAGGTATCTGTGACCAACAGATGCATATCTGTATTCTCAGTCATGTGAAATCCATAGATTAGGGCATAATTAATTTATTTCAATTGACTGATTTCCTCATATGAACTGTAACTCAGTAAAACCTTTGAAATTGTTGCATGTTGCGTTTATATTTTTGTTCAGTATACATACAAGACTTTTGGGAGGACTGGATCACAACAAGGTCTATATGGGCTGTATGCTGTATGGCTCTGCCTCTGAATATTCATCAAATATGTTTGCATTTAACTTTTCACAACACACATACCTCCATTGAGAATGACATGGTTTATCCTACTGTGATTCTCATGAATAACAGTGCTTCTGTTTAGGGTTGATTCCACATGAAGACATGCAGTTCAACTTATGTCAGTAGATGGACTCCCTTAGTCCTCAGGATGTTCTAAAAATCCTCTTTAAGGTGGTTCTGTGAAGTAGAGACACCCCAGAACAGAGAATCAGGCCAGACAGACAGACAGGTGATTATCCTCCCTACCAAGAGACATACAGTTCACATCATCATGATAGACAGACAGACTGTAGTGTAGAAGGACGGTGACAAACAGAAATCACAGGCATCTGCTTTGAGCTTTTTGCTGGTATGAGACCATGACTATTCTGGCAACACTCACTTATTGAGGAAAAATACTTTGAGCTTTAAATGAAGGCTGTGGGTCTCTTGAGTGTGGCCCAAAACTAGAGAGCTTGAAGAAGTAATTCAGAGGGCAAAAGCTGGTCAGCCCTGAGGTGCTCTGAGTAGAAATGGGGGACAGGCTTGTTTTCTATAGTAAGCCCCCAAAGAGAAGACTTTCAGGGCGATTGTGGAACCATCAGTCAACCATAAAAAAAGCATTTTTTACAAGCCTGTGGGCCGTGTCCCAGAAAGAGGCTGGGTGTTGCTGTCCCAGAAGGGCACACTCCACTATTGAGTTAGAAGTGGTTAGATCTTTTCAAAGTAAAAAAGTGTGTCTCATATCTAAACCTGTTTCTGTTTACGAAACGGTACAGTGTGTGTGCGTGTGTGTGTGTGTGTGTGTGTGTGTGTGTGTGTGTGTGTGTGTGTGTGTGTGTGTGTGTGTGTGTGTGTGTGTGTGTGTGTGTGTGTGTGTGTGTGTGTGTGTGTGTGTGTGTGTGTGTGTGTGTGTGCGTGTCTGCTCTGATGAAATGTGTGAGAACTGAATAACACAAATCTCTACCGTGCTGTTTTTCATTTTTTTCATGTCAGACACCAAACTGTCTCATAACGCTACAACAATTTCTACTTAGTTCTACATCAAAGGGGTCTGTTTGCTACTGGCCCTTTAATTTTTCAGCAGGAGGTGACAATGCTGCCATGGTAACACACTGCTCCCCCAGACTGGCCAGCTCAGCTGAACTACTGTGAATTGTGTGATTCACAGTAGTTATCCTCTTGTGGAAAAACAGCCATTATAAAATAGCAGACACTTCTGGTCCCAAGATGCCCACTTTCACAGCTCTCAACTTTGGAAAGTTTTTACATTTCAAAAGAAAGAGAGGAATGAACACTGTTGAGTATCTTTCTATGTTTTCCACATTGTTTTCTCTTATTTTATGAAAATAATGTATCTTTCTCTCCACAGGGTGATGCAGTTCTGACTGTTATCAAAACCAAGGCGCAGTGGCCAGCATGGCAGCCCCTGAACGTGTGAGTACACAGTGATGTACAAGACTACCCTCACCTTTCACAGGTGTATAATGTTAATTGTCTTTCAAAAAATATATACTTGTAGAGATGATCATTTGGATAACCATTAATTGAGAATTTAGATGTAAACAGAATATCTCATTCTACTAAGATTCCTCAGATAACAGGCTAAAGGAGATAATCATCCAGAATTCATTCACCAGCTTGGTGCCAAGGTGGCTTAGCAGTTCAGACGTATTTTTCCGTGTTGTCGTGTCGTGTCCTGTATATATATATATTTACACCTTTTCTTCACATATCTTTTATTTATTTTATTATCCAAGAACTCAACTACAAAAGCTTTCCTGCAAAAGCTTTCCTGCAACCCGCTTCACCAATTACAATAAGTACTATTTACCTCAATCTGAAAATCCATCGTGGAAGATAGCCAGGGGCTAATTCAGAAGCTAGCCTGAAAGCTAACCAGAAGCTACTCCGATAGCTAGCCAGAAGCTAATCTGTAGCTGCCCCGAAATTAGCCGGTTTGCTGGCTAGCGTTGGTGTTTCAGCTGCCCACGTTTTGCGGTCATCAGCTATTCCTCTAGCTCGATAATCTACCGGCACTTTTGTGCAACGCGACTCGGACCGGAGCATTCCGGGACTTTTTTTCTCTCAGTTTCCCCGGATTCCAACCGCAGCCTCTGGACACTTGCACCTTGATTTCGCAGCTAGCTAGCTGCATACCGTGTGACTATTGGCTTACGTCGACCCCGGAGCTAACTCAAATCATGCTGGAGCTAGCCAGCTGAGGAGTTCCATCACCATCCGGACCCGTTTCTTTGTTGCTGCTGCAGATACGGAACCCCACCGGGCCTTCACGACTGACTGCCGACGTTATCTGCCCGAGGGATTTATCCAACCGGCACCTCCGTCCCGGCGTTACCTGAACGCTCATCTGAGGCCCGCTAATCGTTAGCTGTCTTATCGGCTGCTATCTGAACAAAACCCCACTACACGGAACCTACCGACGGAAACGCACGAGGTATCTACAAACAGACCTCCATCCTATGCTGCTACCGATAGCCATATACCCGGCCAGCTGTCTGGATCGCCACGACCCCAACCAACCTCTACTCACTGGACCCTTATTTATCACTCGATTAAGCTTGCCTCTCCTTAATGTAAATATGCCTTGTCCATTGCTGTTCTGGTTAGTGTTTATTGGCTTATTTCACTGTAGAGATTCTAGCCCTGCTCTCTATACCATATCCAACCCTGCAGTTCCACCACCCACATATGCGATGACATCACCTGGTTTCAATGATGTTTCTAGAGACAAGATCTCTCTCATCATCACTCAATACCTAGGTTTACCTCCACTGTATTCACATCCTACCATACCTTTGTCTGTACATTATTCCTTTAAACTATTTTATCGCCCCCAGAAACTTCCTTTTACTCTCTGCTCTGGTAGCTCTAGGCGACCAATTCTCATAGCTTTTAGCCGTACCATTATCCTACTTCTCCTCTGTTCCTCTGGTGATGTAGAGGTGAATCCAGGCCCTGCAGTACCTGGCTCCACTCCTATTCCCCAGGCGCTCTCTTTTGATGACTTCTGTAACCGTAATAGCCTTGGCTTCATGCATGTTAACATTAGGAGCCTCCTCCCTAAGTTTGTTTTGTTCACTGCTTTAGCACACTCTACCAACCCGGATGTTTTAGCCGTGTCTGAATCCTGGCTTAGAAAGACCACCAAAAATTCAGACATTTTTATCCCCAATTACAATATTTTCAGACAAGATAGAACGGCCAAAGGGGGCGGTGTTGCAATCTACTGCAAAGACTGCCTGCAGAGTTCTGTTATACTATCCAGGTCTGTTCCCAAACAATTTGAACTTCTACTTTTAAAAATCCACCTCTCTAAAAACAAGTCTCTCACCGTTGCCGCCTGCTATAGACCACCCTCTGCCCCCAGCTGTGCTCTGGACACTATATGTGAACTGATTGCCCCCCATCTATCTTCAGAGCTCGTGCTGCTAGGCGACCTAAATTTGAACATGCTCAACACCCCAGCCACCCTACAATCTAAGCTTGATGCCCTCAATCTCACACAAATTATTAATGAACCTACCAGGTACCACCCCAATTCCGTAAACACGGGTACCCTCATAGATATCATCCTAACAAACTTGCCCTCCAAATACACCTCTGCTGTTTTTAACAAAGATCTCAGCGATCACTGCCTCATTGCCTGCATCCGTAATGGGTCAGCGGTCAAACGACCTCCACTCATCACTGTCAAACGCTCCCTGAAACACTTCAGCGAGCAGGCCTTCCTAATTGACCTGGCCGGGGTATCCTGGAAGGATATTGATCTCATCCCGTCAGTAGAGGATGCCTGGTCATTTTTTAAAAATGCCTTCCTCACCATCTTGAATAAGCATGCCCCATTCAAGAAATTTAGAACCAGGAACAGATATAGCCCTTGGTTCTCTCCTGACCTGACTGCCCTTAACCAACAGAAAAACATCCTATGGCGTTCTGCATTAGCATCGAACAGCCCCCGTGATATGCAACTTTTCAGGGAAGCCAGAAACCAATATACACAGGCAGTTAGAACAGCCAAGGCTAGCTTTTTCAAGCAGAAATTTGCTTCCTGCAACACAAATTCAAAAAAGTTCTGGGACACCGTAAAGTCCATGGAGAATAAGAACACCTCCTCCCAGCTTCCAACCGCCCTGAAGATAGGAAACACTGTCACCACCGACAAATCCACTATAATTGAGAATTTCAATAAGCATTTTTCTACGGCTGGCCATGCTTTCCACCTGGCTACCCCTACCCGGGACAACAGCACTGCCCTCCCCTCTGCTACTCGCCCAAGCCTTCCCCATTTCTCTTTCTCCCAAATACAGTCAGCTGATGTTCTTAATGAGCTGCAAAATCTGGACCCTTACAAATCAGCCGGGCTAGATAATCTGGACCCTTTCTTTCTAAAACTATCTGCTGAAATTGTTGCCACCCCTATTACTAGCCTCTTCAACCTCTCTTTCGTGTCGTCTGAGATCCCCAAAGATTGGAAAGCAGCTGCGGTTATCCCCCTCTTCAAAGGGGGGGACACCCTTGACCCTAACTGCTACAGACCTATATCTATCCTACCCTGCCTTTCTAAGGTCTTCAAAAGCCAAGTCAACAAACAGATTACCGACCATTTCGAATCACACCACACCTTCTCCGCTATGCAATCTGGTTTCAGAGCTGGTCATGGGTGCACCTCAGCCACGCTCAAGGTCATAAACGATATCGTAACCGCCATCGATAGGAAACAATACTGTGCAGCCGTATTCATTGACCTGGCCAAGGCTTTTGACTCTGTCAATCACCACATCCTCATTGGCAGACTCGACAGCCTTGGTTTCTCTAATGATTGCCTCGCCTGGTTCACCAACTACTTCTCTGATAGAGTTCAGTGTGTCAAATCGGAGGGTCTGTTGTCCGGGCCTCTGGCAGTCTCTATGGGGGTGCCACAGGGTTCAATTCTTGGACCGACTCTCTTCTCTGTTTACATCAATGATGTCGCTCTCGCTGCTGGTGATTCTCTGATCCACCTCTACGCAGACGACACTATTCTGTATACTTCTGGCCCTTCTTTTGACACTGTGTTAACAACCCTCCAGGCGAGCTTCAATGCCATACAACTCTCCTTCCGTGGCCTCCAACTGCTCTTAAATACAAGTAAAACCAAATGCATGCTCTTCAACCGATCGCTGCCTGCTCCTGCCCGCCTGTCCAACATCACTACTTTGGACGGCTCTGACTTAGAATATGTGGACAACTACAAATACCTAGGTGTCTGGTTAGACTGTAAACTCTCCTTCCAGACCCACATCAAACATCTCCAATCCAAAGTCAAATCTAGAATTGGCTTCCTATTCCGCAACAAAGCATCCTTTACTCATGCTGCCAAACATACCCTTGTAAAACTGACCATCCTACCAATCCTCGACTTCGGTGATGTCATTTACAAATTAGCCTCCAAAACCCTACTCAATAAATTGGATGCAGTCTATCACAGTGCCATCCGTTTTGTCACCAAAGCCCCATATACTACCCACCACTGCGACCTGTACACTCTCGTTGGCTGGCCCTCGCTTCATACTCGTCGCCAAACCCATTGGTTCCAGGTCATCTACAAGACCCTGCTAGGTAAAGTCCCCCCTTATCTCAGCTCGCTGTCACCATAGCAGCACCTACCCGTAGCACGCGCTCCAGCAGGTATATCTCTCTAGTCACCCCCAAAACCAATTCTTCCTTTGGACGCCTCTCCTTCCAGTTCTCTGCTGCCAATGACTGGAACGAACTACAAAAATCTCTGAAACTGGAAACACCTATCTCCCTCACTAGCTTTAAGCACCAGCTGTCAGAGCAGCTCATAGATTACTGCACCTGTACATAACCCATCTACAATTTAGCCCAAACAACTACCTCTTTACCTACTGTATTTATTTATTAATTTATTTTGCTCCTTTGCACCCCATTATTTCTGTCTCTACTTTGCACTTTCTTCCAATGCAAACCAACCATTCCAGTGTTTTTTTTTGTTTTTATTTTACTTGCTGTGTTGTACTCACTTCGCCTCCATGGCCTTTTTATATTTTATTTATTTATACATATATCTGTTTGCCTTCACCTCCCTTATCTCACCTCACTTGCTCACATTGTATATAGACTTATTTTTTTATTTTTTTCACTGTATTATTGACTATATGTTTGTTTTTACTCCATGTGTAACTATGTGTTGTTGTATGTGTCGAACTGCTTTGCTTTATCTTGGCCAGGTCGCAATTGTAAATGAGAACGTGTTCTCAATTTGCCTACCTGGTTAAATAAAGGTTAAATAAAATAAAATAAAAAAACATGCTTGGCCTGTGGATGTTTTCTTAAATTCATTAATGATTGTGTACATTTTTCATGAGCTTTTCTGTTTGTGAAAAGAAGGCTCCTGTTTTGATGAGAGATGTGTTCCCCCGGGGTGTTTCTATGATTAAGTTTAACAGCCTCCCTCCTGCTCCAATATATCAACATGTTTCATTGACCTATTTTAAAATAAGCCTGTCAATTAAGCCAAGCAATGTTTGCTTTGTTTGAGGAGACATATTCATTGTTGATGTTAAAGGGGGTTGGAAAAACATCAACATTATAGATGTCTCAAATTGAAGGAGATCGTTTAAAAATATTGATGTGCATGTGGAATGTGAAAATTCTACACTGAACAAAAATATAAACGCAACATGCAACAATTTCAAAGATTTTACTGAGTTACAGTTCAAATCAGGAAATCAGTCAATTTAAATAAATAAATGAGGCCCTAATCTATCGATTTCATATGACTGGGAATACATATATGCATCTGTTGGTAACAGAAACCTTAAAAAAGGTAGGGGTGTGGATCAGAAAACCAGTCAGTATCTGGTGTGACCACCATTTGCCTCATGTAGCGCGACACATCTCCTTCGCATAGAGTTGATCAGGCTGTTGATTGTGGCCTGTGGAATGTTGTCCCACACCTCTTCAATGGCTGTGTGAAGTTGCTGGATATTGGCGGGAACTGGAACACGCTGTCGTACACGTTGATCCAGAGCATTCCAAACTTGCTCAATGGGTGACGTGTCTGATGAGTATGCAGGCCATGGAGGAACAAGCACGCAGATGAGCTTCCGTGAGACGGTTTCTGACAGTTTGTGCAGAAATTGTGCAAACCCACAGTTTCTTCAGCTGTCCAGGTGGTCTCCGACAATCCCGCAGGTGAAGACGCCAGATGTGGAGATGTGGTTACACGTGATCTGCGGTTGTGAGGCCGATTGGACGTACTGCCAAATTCTCTATGACGATGTTGGCTTATGGTAGAGAAATTAATATTAGATTCTCTGGAAACAGCTCTGGTGGACATTCCTGCAGTCAGCATGCCAATTGCACTCTCCCTCAAAACTTGAGACATCTGTGGCATTGTGTTGTGTGACAAAACTGCACATTTAAGAGTGGCCTTTTATTGTCCCAATTACAAGGTGCACCTGTGTAATCAGATTTTTGATATGCGAAACCTGTCAGTTGGATGGATTATCTTGGCAAAGAACAAACGCTCACTAACAAGGATGTAAAGCTTTTTGTGCGTATCAAACATTTCTGGCACCTTTCTTTTCAGCTCATGTAAAGAGTTTTGTTGTTAATCACTTAATTATATAATATTTCTCCTCATTTTTATGATCTCTTCACACCTCTTTCAGTAACTATTGAGATGTTACTGGATGTTCTTCTCCTCTTAGTGTTAGTGTAGTGGCAATTAACACATAAATAGAGTCCCAAATGGCACCCTGTTCCCAATTTGTGCACTACCTTTGACCAGGGCCTATAGGGTCTGGTGAAAGGTAATGCACTATATAGGGAATAGGGTGCTATTTGGGACAGAATCATAATGTCTTTCTTTAGCCTCCACAAACATCCTCCAGCCTTAACAACATCTCCAACATAACATCTGTCTCATTAGCACTTCTCCAATGCCTTCTGCTGTCTATGATACAACATCATTCCCTCTAATGAGTTCTAAATATAAACAAGTTATTATTTATTAATATGTTGAGTGGTTATGACAGAAATGTGTTATACTTCTTTGTTTGGACTTAAGATAGTGTAAGTGTAAATTTTGAATATTTATCTAACTAAACTTTATGAATAGACAGTGTTTTGAAAAAGTATTTTCCCCCCATAATTTTGATTCTGAATGTTAGCAGATCTTCAAGCAAAACTTAATTTTAGATAAAGGGAACCTGAGTGAACAAATAATACAACAATGACATACTTATTTCATAAAGTTATGCAACATCCAAAGCCCCTGTGTGAAAAAAAGTATTGCCACCTTACACTCAATAACTGGTTCTGCCACCTTTAGCTGCAATGACTCCAACCAAACACTTCCTGTAGTTGTTAATCAGTCTCTCACGTCGCTGTGGAGGAATGTTGGACCACTTCCATGCAGAACTGCTTTAACTCAGCAACGTTTGTGGGTTTTCAAGCATGAACTGGTCATTTCAAGTCCTGCCACACATTTCAATTGTGATTAGGTCTGGACTTTGACTAGGCCATTCCAAAACTTTAAATGTTTTTTTGTTTGTTGCCATTTTCATGTAGACATGATTGTGTGTTTTGGATCATTGTCTTGCTGCATGACCCAGCTGCGCCTCAGCTTCAGCTCACAGACAGATGGCCTGACATTCTCCTGTAGAATTCTCTGAAACAGAGCAGAATTCATGGTTCCTTCTATTAAGGGAAGTCATCCAGGTCCTGAGGCAGAAAATCATCCCCAAACCATCACACTACCACCACCCTGCTTGACTGTTGGTATAAGGTTCTTACTGTGGAATACAGAGTTTGGTTTTCGCCAGGCATAATGGGACTCATGTTGTCCAAAAAGTTATACTTTTGACTCATCTGTCCATAGAACATTCCTCCAAGAGTCTTGATGATCATCCAGGTGCTTTTTGGCAAACTTCAGTCAACTTTTTGGACGAGTGGGACACAATTCCTCCACAGCGATGTGAGAGACTGATGAACAACTACAGGAAGCATTTGGTTGTAGTCATTGCAGCTAAAGGTGGCTCAACCAGAGAGTGTAAGGGGGCAATCCCTTTTTCACACAGGAGCATTGGCTTTGTTAATTAAATAAATAAAATAAGTATATACTTTTTTGTTATTTGTAAACTCAGGTTCCCTGTATCTAATATTAGGTTTTGGTTGAAGATCTGATAACATTCAGTATCAAAAATATGCAAAAATACAGAAAATCAGAAAGGTTGCAAAGACTTTTTCATGTCACTGTACAAAGCTTATTTCAAATCAAAATCAAGTCAAATTTCATTTGTCACATGCGCCGAATACAACAGGTGTAGACCTTACTGTGAATTGCTTACCTACAAGCCCCTAACCAACAATGCAGTTCAAGTAAGAGTTAAGAAAATATTTACTAAATAAACTAAGGTAAAAAATGTAATAAAAAGTAACACAATAAAATGACATAACAATAACAAGGCTATATACAGGGAATACCAGTACCGAGAAACACGTAAAGCACATCATTGGTGCGGTATGCACTGCATCTACATAAACACCACAGTTGTATATTGTATTAGCCTTCACCAGTCTTTAACATTGCCAATATTGTCAACCCTCTCTATCTATCAATACTAATGTATACATATTTATACATGTACATACATGTACATGTATACATACTGTACTTGTAGAGCTTGCCACTTACGGAGCTGGCTGTCTCATGGAGCTGTGTTGATCAATAAGATCAATCTGCACATTGGGGAGCATACGGTACATGTCTGTATATCTGTTTGTCTTGCCAGGCGGGCAGCTCCCTCGGCTGAGTTCTCAGTGGACCGTACGCGTCACCTCATGTCCTTTCTGAGCATGCTGGGGCCCAGCCCTGACTGGAACGTGGGGCTGTCTGCAGAGGACCTCTGCACCAAGGAGTGTGGCTGGATCCAGAGGCTGGACCAAGACCTCATCCCCTGGGACGCAGGCACTGACAGTGGGGTCACCTATGAGGTGAGGGTCCTGGCCCCCCAGACAAGGGGTCAATATTTAATAAATGGCTCTGGTTTCTTGGTCTGGTTCAGTTAACTAGTAAAATACCTCTGCCTTTCTGCCTTTCAAAACCAGGCCTCTGTATTTTTCCATGAATCTGGAATGAAAGCTTTTGATCTATTTTCATTAATAGTGCAGGAGCTTTGCTTTTTTATTTTTAGTTTATGGCTCATGAATATACAAATGACCCAACCTTGGCTGAAAAACGCACGAAACAGATTCAGCGAAAAACCTGCTAACATAAAGCAGCACATTCACTCTGTAGTCATTTTATTGAGGCATGCCTATTTACCCAAGAGGCTGCCTCACAGACTAGTTGTCTCTACACTGTGAATATGTCCCCAACAAATCCTGCCCTGGAACTTATAATTACATTTTCTGCTGGCTTTAAAAGACACTGGGGAACGAAATGGAAACACACTGCCATCTATAGGCCAGAAAAGACACTGAAGATAAAACCAGACTTCAATGTAGATCCACACAGTATATCATACGTAAATCCACAATCTGTAAATAGCATTTAATGTTTTCTTTGCAAAGAAAGCAGATGAGAAATACATTCATCTACTCCATATGTGATTTAGTTATTTGCTTTCTGGCTACTGTTGGCTGCAGTACCAATGAATACGTCTAAAAACTCAAACTTGATTCCCTGGAGTTAAAGTAGAAATGGCTTTCGTAGTTTTCTCTTCCCTGAAGTAACTGTTTTGGAACAGAATCATGAAAGGTGATTTACAAAGCACCTAGCAGGAAACAAACATAAATCACTCATAAAATAAATATTACACAGTTGATCAATTATGCATATTGAGATCAAACACTGAGTCCCCTAACAGATGGCAGCTGAACATGATGAGGTGCTTTCACTCAGCCCCGTGCCCACACTGTTTCACTAGCGCCCCTCCCTGTGCCCACACTACCCTGCGTTACAGTTACTACCAGCCCTGTGCCCCAGTGGCGATCTGTGCCAATTAAGATGAGGGAGGATGATTAAATCAAATTCATTAGCATGGCCTTATTTCTATTAGAGCATATTGGATGACTGTCATTCATATTCCATTCACCCAGTTCAATGTGACATTGATAGGTTTAGGCTACTACATGATACTAAAATTTTCCCTGTACCCATCATGAGGGTGCTACAATCTAGCCTAATGAAAATGTACAATGTAGGTGCACAGGTTGAGAGAATTTTGAGTAATCAAGGTGACAGACAGGGACGCACACTTTTGCCTGCATCTAATCGATCTAGGGTGTAATCGTTAGTCAACAGTTGCATATGAGTTTCTATTCGACAAATTCAGGTAAATTTATCCCAGTTTCGTTCCGTTTGCCTCCGTTTAAGAAATGTTTTTCAACAGAATCAGCGCAATGAATACACCCCTGATCACATGCAAACACAGTTAACTTTCATACCAGACACATACAAACAGCTCGTTTAATATATAATTCCTTCTCGTATCAATCTATGTGCTTTCTTCCTCTCACCTTTTCCCTTCGCTTGTGGACTTCAGTGCAGAACACATCAGTGGTTTGTGACCAGGTGAAAAAAACTTTCCAATCCAAACCTTCATATAATGACTGCTAACTGCTACACACAGCCTACAATGTTGTCACGTCATAGTCAACATAGGCATAGCTACTAAAACGAAGGCGTTAGTAAACCTGCTACAATCATGCAGAACAGTGTAGTCAGCAGCAATCAGTTTAGCAGTTACACCGGCTGGCTACATTGGCAAAAATGAATAAAGCCAAAAACGTACCTTGACTTGGAAGATTCCTAGTGTTGGATAGCCATAGCCAGCTAGCTAACATAGCATCCCTCTCTGTTTGAGTAGGCTGTCTGCATTTGACACTAGCTAAGTAAGTGAAAGTGAAAAATATATATACTATGAAATATAGCTAGCTCTCTCTCTCGCTCTTACTTCTCCTTAATTTTGGAAGAAATTAATTTGTTCAAAACTGTTCAACTATTGCCCTTCTCTTTCTTTGTGTCAACTACTCACCACATTTTATGCACCGCAGTGCTAGCTAGTTGTAGCTTATGCTTTCAGTACTAGATTCGTTCTCTGATCCTTTGATTGGGTAGACAGCATGTCAGTTCATGCTGCAAGAGCTCTGATAGGTTGGAGGATGTCCTCCGGAAGTCGTCATAATTACTGTGTAAGTCTATGGAAGGGGATGAGAACCATGAGTCTCTTAGGTTTTGAATTGAAGTCAATTTACCCAGAGGAGGACAGAAGCTAGCTGTCCTCCAGCTACACCATAGTGCTACCCTACAGAGTGCTGCTATCTTCATTGTAAAACAGTGTGTTTTAATAAATTATTTGGTGACATTAATATATTTCGTACAGTTTCATCAAAAATTATAACTTTTTTAATGTTCCACTATTTTATTTTTATGAAATTCACTGAGGAGGATGGTCCTCCCCTTACTCCTCTGAGGAGCCTCCACTGGTGTCCCCATACTACCCTGTGTTAGTTATTACTGTACCAGCCCTGTTCCCATGCTACACTGTGTTACAGTTACTGCCAACCCTGTGCCCATACTAATTCCTGTTAGTATTACTGTTAGTACTGTTGTACTAACTCCCTTCCATGGACCTATATTACCCTGTGTTACAGTTACTCCTGGCCCTATGCCCATATTGTATCACTCATACTGTACCTTTACCATTCCAGTCTCCCAACAAGCCCACAATACCTCAGGAGAGGATCCGGTCCCTGACCAGCCTGGACCACCCCCAGAGCCCCTTCTATGACACAGAAGGAGGCCCTATCGCAGCCTTGGCCCGGGTAGTGGTGGAGAGGATAGCCCGAAAGGTAACTATAGCACCTGGCTCATTCATTCAGCTCTCTGTCTGTGTGTGCTCCCTCTCTCTGAAGAGATGTGAAAGTGTCTATGCAATATAACTCTCCTCACAGTCGCTATACATGTAATGTTGCTTTGGATACATAGCTCTTTGAAATGGCAGTATATTGCCATAGTGATCATAGCAAGGCTATGAAAAACACAGAGAAAATTGACATTGTGTTTGTCTCCTGACAACTGAAGCAAAAAAAAAATCTATTTTAATCCAAAAACCAGATGTCTTATTGACCTAAACTCAATTTTACTGAAGATTGCCCAGAAAATAAATACCCTTGTCTCCAATGAGAATATATGATATTAGATGGTAAATGTAACATTTTATCATTGTTTGTGATGTTGAATCATGTTTCTTGCCCACAGGGAGAGCAGTGCAATATTGTCCCGGACACGGTGGACGATATCGTGGCAGATATTGGCCAGGAGGAGAAGGAGGAAGGTGAATAATCGCTTTATCTCAACCAATTTGGGATGTTCAATTTAAAAGCCACACACTGTATCTGCTGGAGTCTTTAATGAAGTATGCTTTGCCTGGCAGCCTGTTTAAACGTCCAGATGTCTGTCTGCTGAAAAGCATGAACACGGCCAAGCAGCAGAAATGAACCTGATGGGGTTTATGTTTCTAACCCTGCAATTACATTCCAACACTACCTTTCAACCTCAACCAAATGATTTGTTCTCTCTACCCTCATTCTGTTGAGCATGTCACTGTCTGTTTCCTAAACAGGACGGTCTCCAGTACATTACAATACACATACTGTGGGTATTGTACAGTAACTATACACTGTGGTTAGAGCAAGAGATGAACTTGCATTGACTTTTATAGGCAATTAGTGCTTACCTATACAGCACCAACACATTCTAAAGTAGTGCAAATGTAGGGTTATATACATGAATAGTGCATATGAATTCCCCCCTTCCCACCAACATGGTCTCATTAGAATATGCCAAAATAGTGACATTTAACCAATGCAGTTATTGTCACCCAATTTCTCCGTCCAGACGACACTCCAGAGACGTGCATCTACTCCAACTGGTCTCCGTGGTCAGCCTGCAGCTCAGCCAACTGTGACAAGGGCCGGAGGATGAGACAGAGGATGCTGAAGGCTCAGCTGGATCTCAGTGTGCCCTGCCCTCATACCCAGGACTTCAAGCCCTGCATGGGGCCTGGCTGCAGCGAGGAGGGTGAGGACTAAGGACAGTGTCACAGTCGGGGTCTCAACTTACTGTTTAGAGTTACAATAGTAGAATACATAAGGTGCAATTTAGAAATGTGGTTGTGCATCAGCAGTTTTTCTCTTGTTATGTCAGTCACTGATAGTCACTCAATTAGCCATGTCAGCTAACAACTTTTAGATTGGTAAGTTAGTCTAGCCAGCCATCTAATGTCGTAAACATGGCCAAATACCGACTGGGCACGCAGGGCATCTTCCCTGGGGCCCTGACCTCCAGGGCGCCCCCATTGATTTTGTTCATCACTCTCACTCAGATATCATGTTAACATGGCATAAGTCATGGCAAATAGTTAGAATTGCAGGGAATTAGCTGTAAAACTGCCCAAAAAATTATCTGCCCCATTGCAAAATGTGTAGAATTGCAGGAAATATATTTTTTATATACGCCTTCAAGACGGTGACCAGTAAAATGTTTTTCCCGCCATGTGGGTGGGCCCCCCAACCAAATCTTGCTTAGGTCCCCCAAATGCATGTACAGTGCTTTCGGAAAGTATTCAGAACCCTTGACTTTTCCCACATTTTGTTTGTTAGGTTACAGCCTTATCCTAAATTGATTAAATCTACACACAATACCCCATAATGACAAAGCAAAAATTGTCACGCCCTGGCCTTAGTATTCTTTGTTTTCTTTATTATTTTAGTTAGGTCAGGGTGTGACATGGGGAATGTTTGTGTTTTGTCTCGTTTTTGGTGGTTATATGGAAAAGGGGGTGTTGGGTTTAGTTTATGGGTTTGTGTTGAGTGAGTGTTTCTAGGTATGTCTATGGTTGAGTGAATGTTCTAGGTATGTCTATGGTTGCCTGAGTGGTTCCCAATTAGAGACAGATGTCTGTCATTTGTCTCTGATTGGGAGCCATATTTTAGGCGGCCATAGGCATCATGTTTTTGTCGGGTCATTGTCTAGGTCTGTGTCTGTGCCTAGGTTGCATGTTTGCATTTCGTTCGGTTCTAGCTTCACGGTCGTCTATTTGTTGTTTTGCTTCGTTCGTTTTCTCCTAAATAAAGAGAAGATGTCTTTTTTACATGCTGCGCCTTGGTCCTCTCTCTCTCCCATGGTCGATCGTGACAGAATGACCCGACCATTCAGGACCAAGCAGCGTGAAAGGAGGGAGCCAGAGCCCGTTGTGCAGATACTGGAGGTGAGCAATGGGAAGGATACAGAGACTGTTAAGGATTTATTGAGGAGTTTGGAGGAGAGTGAAAAGAGGGAGCTGCTGTGTTGGTGCGTGAGGCACGACATCCACCCGACAGAGAGTGTGCGGGATGTGATGTTACCTGAGTCAGCTCTTCATGCTCGTCCTGAGTTGCGTGCTAACCGTCTGGGAATGACAGTTCCACGAACCAGGCCTCCGGTGTGCATTCCTAGTCCTACACCTCCTGTAACACCTTCCCGTCCCAGCCCGGTACCACCAGTTCCGGCACCACGCCCCAGGATTCCAGGGTGTGGGAAGGATACAGAAACTGTTAAGGATTTATTGAGGAGTTTGGAGGAGAGTGAAAAGAGGGAGCTGCTGTGTTGGTGCGTGAGGCACGACATCCACCCGACAGAGCGTGTGCGGGATGTGATGTTACCTGAGTCAGCTCTTCATGCTCGTCCTGAGTTGCGTGCTAACCATCTGGGAATGACAGTTCCACGAACCAGGCCTCCTGTGTGCATTCCTAGTCCTACACCTCCTGTAACACCTTCCCGTCCCAGCCCGGTACCACCAGTTCCGGCACCACGCCCCAGGATTCCAGGGTGTGGGAAGGATACAGAAACTGTTAAGGATTTATTGAGGAGTTTGGAGGAGAGTGAAAAGAGGGAGCTGCTGTGTTGGTGCGTGAGGCACGACATCCACCCGACAGAGCGTGTGCGGGATGTGATGTTACCTGAGTCAGCTCTTCATGCTCGTCCTGAGTTGCGTGCTAACCGTCTGGGAATGACAGTTCCACGAACCAGGTCTCCTGTGTGCATTCCTAGTCCTACACCTCCTGTAACACCTTCCCGTCCCAGCCCGGTACCACCAGTTCCGGCACCACGCCCCAGGATTCCAGGGTGTCTCCAGAGCCCTGTTCGCATTGTTGCTTCTCCCCGCACTCGCCCTGAGATGCGTGCCCTCATCCCGGTACCACCTGTGCCGGTACCACGCACTAGGCCTATAGTGCGCTTTGAGAGCCCAGTGTGTCCTGTTGCTGCTCTCCGCACTAGCCCTGAGATGTGTGTCCCCAGCCCGGTACCACCAGTTCCGGCACCACGCACGAGGCCTAATGTGCGTATCCAGGGTCCAGTATGCCCTGTTCCTTCTCCCCGCACTAGCCTTCAGGTGCATGTCCCCAGCCCGGTACCACCAGTTCCGGCACCACGCACCAGGCCTATAGTGCAGCTCAGCCGGCCAGAGCTGCCCGTCTACCCAGTGCCATCTGAGTCATCCGTCTATCCAGTGCCATGTGAGTCATCCGTCTATCCAGTGCCATGTGAGTCATCCGTCTACCCAGTGCCATGTGAGTCATCCGTCTACCCAGTGCCATGTGAGTCATCCGTCTACCCAGTGCCATGTGAGTCATCCGTCTACCCAGTGCCATGTGAGTCATCCGTCTACCCAGTGCCATGTGAGTCATCCGTCTACCCAGTGCCATGTGAGTCATCCGTCTACCCCGTGCCATGTGAGTCATCCGTCTACCCGGTGCCATCTGAGCCATCCGTCTACCCGGCGCCATCTGAGCCATCCGTCTACCCGGCGCCATCTGAGCCATCCGTCTACCCGGCGCCATCTGAGCTATCTGTCTGCCCAGCGCCTTCTGAGCCATCTGTCTGTCCCGAGCCATTAGAGCCGTCCATCAGTCAGGAGCTGCCAGAGCCGCCAGCCAGTCAGGAGCTGCCAGAGACGCCAGCCAGTCAGGAGCTGCCAGAGCTGCCCTACAGTCATGAGCTGCCCTACAGTCATGAGCTGCCCTACAGTCAGGAGCTGCCCTACAGTCATGAGCTGCCCTACAGTCATGAGCTGCCCTACAGTCATGAGCTGCCTTACAGTCATGAGCTGCCCTACAGTCATGAGCTGCCCTACAGTCATGAGCTGCCCTACAGTCATGAGCTGCCACCCAGTCATGAGCTGCCACCCAGTCCGGACCTGCCGGAGTCCCTCAGCCCGGACCTGCCGGAGTCCCTACGCCCGGACCTGCCGGAGTCCCTACGCCCGGACCTGCCGGAGTCCCTACGCCCGGACCTGCCGGAGTCCCTACGCCCGGGCCTGCCGGAGTCCCTACGCCCGGGCCTGCCGGAGTCCCTACGCCCGGGCCTGCCGGAGTCCCTACGCCCGGGCCTGCCGGAGTCCCTACGCCCGGGCCTGCCGGAGTCCCTACGCCCGGGCCTGCCGGAGTCCCTACGCCCGGACCTGCCGGAGTCCCTACGCCCGGACCTGCCGGAGTCCCTACGCCCGGACCTGCCGGAGTCCCTACGCCCGGACCTGCCGGAGTCCCTACGCCCGGACCTGCCGGAGTCCCTACGCCCGGACCTGCCGGAGTCCCTACGCCCGGACCTGCCGGAGTCCCTACGCCCGGACCTGCCGGAGTCCCTACGCCCGGACCTGCCGGAGTCCCTACGCCCGGACCTGCCGGAGTCCGCCAGCCAGGACCAGCCAGAGTCGCCCGCCAGCCATGAGCAGCCAGAGCCTTCCGCCAGCCATGAGCAGCCAGAGCCTTCCGCCAGCCATGAGCAGCCAGAGCCTTCCGCCAGCCATGAGCAGCCAGAGCCTTCCGCCAGCCATGAGCAGCCAGAGCCTTCCGCCAGCCATGAGCAGCCAGAGCCTTCCGCCAGCCATGAGCAGCCAGAGCCTTCCGCCAGCCATGAGCAGCCAGAGCCTTCCGCCAGCCATGAGCAGCCAGAGCCTTCCGCCAGCCATGAGCAGCCAGAGCCTTCCGCCAGCCATGAGCAGCCAGAGCCTTCCGCCAGCCCGGATCAGCCAGAGCCTTCCGCCATCCCGGATCAGCCGGATCCGTCAGCCAACCATTAGTCATCCAGCCAGGATCCGTACCTCAGTCCGGAGCTGCCGTCCCTCAGTCCGGAGCTACCGTCCCTCAGTCCGGAGCTGCCGTCCCTCAGTCCGGAGCTGCCGTCCCTCAGTCCGGAGCTGCCGTCCCTCAGTCCGGAGCTGCCCCTTATCCTGGTGCTGCCCCTTATCCTGGTGCTGCCCCTTATCCTGGTGCTGCCCTTTAGTCCGGTGCTGCCCTTTAGTCCGGTGCTGCCCCTTAGTCCGGTGCTGCCCCTTAGTCCGGTGCTGTCCCTTAATCCAGTGGGGTTAAGGGGAAGGATGGCCATTGGGAGGAGGCTACGGAGGCGGGTAGTGACTATGGTGGGGTGGGGACCCCGACCAGTGCCGGAGCCGCCACCGTGGAAGGAAGCTCACCCAGACCCTCCCCTAGACTGTGTGCTGGTGCGCCCGGAGTTCGCACCTTAAGGGGGGGGTTATGTCACGCCCTGGCCTTAGTATTCTTTGTTTTCTTTATTATTTTAGTTAGGTCAGGGTGTGACATGGGGAATGTTTGTGTTTTGTCTCGTTTTTGGTGGTTATATGGAAAAGGGGGTGTTGGGTTTAGTTTATGGGTTTGTGTTGAGTGAATGTTTCTAGGTATGTCTATGGTTGAGTGAATGTTCTAGGTATGTCTATGGTTGCCTGAGTGGTTCCCAATTAGAGACAGATGTCTGTCATTTGTCTCTGATTGGGAGCCATATTTTAGGCGGCCATAGGCATCATGTTTTTGTCGGGTCATTGTCTAGGTCTGTGTCTGTGCCTAGGTTGCATGTTTGCATTTCGTTCGGTTCTAGCTTCACGGTCGTCTATTTGTTGTTTTGCTTCGTTCGTTTTCTCCTAAATAAAGAGAAGATGTCTTTTTTACATGCTGCGCCTTGGTCCTCTCTCTCTCCCATGGTCGATCGTGACAAAAACATATTTTTAGATTTTTTTTCACATAAATATTCAGACCCTTTACTCAGTACTTTGTTGAAGCACCTTTGGCAGCGATTACAGCCTCGAGTCTTCTCGAAAACTGCGGAGAAGTTGAGCCTTGCACTTTCATGCTCTTAGTTGTTGCGGAAATTGACCCACTATACTGTTAACTTTCTGGCGAAAGAGTTCAATCTTGGTTTCATCAGACCAGAGAATCTTGTTTCTCATGGTCTGATAGTCTTTAAGTACCTTTTGGCAAACTCCAAGCAGGCTGTCATGTGCCTTTTACTGAGGAGTGGCTTCCGTCTGGCCACTCTAACATAAAGGCCTGATTGGTGTAGTGCTGCAGAGATTGTTGTTCTTCTGGAAGCTTCTCCTATCTCCACAGAGGAACTCTAGAGCTCTGTCAGAGTGACCATCAGGTTTTTGGTCACCTCCCGGATCAAGGCCCTGGGAAGTCTTGGTGGTTCCAAACTACTTTCATTTAAGAATGATGGAGGCCACTGTGTTCTTGGGGACCTTCAATGCTGCAGAATTTCCGTACCATTCCCCAGATCTGTGCTTCGACACAATCTTTTCTCGGAGCTCTACGGACCTGTGTGTGTATGGATGTGGGTACGCAAACCTGCGAGCCGCTGCGGCCCCTCATGATGAGTTCAGATTTATTGTGGCCCCCACCCCAATCAAAGTTTCCCATCCCTGGTGTAAACAGTTTACTGTTTACAACAAAGCAAGTCGTAAAGAAGCATAAAACATTGGTCGGTGGCTAAAGGCTTGTGTGTTCATCAGGCTGAGCTGGTAATCCCTGTGAAATCGTGTACATGTAATATTGAAAAAAGACATATAGGCATATTTATTTTATTTCACCTTTATTTAACCAGGTAGGCCAGTTGAGAACAAGTTCTCATTTACAACTGCGACCTGGCCAAGATAAATCAAAGCAGTGCGACAAAAACAACAACACTGAGTTACACATAAACAAATATACAGTCAAAAACACAATAGAAAAATCTATGTACAGTGTCTGCAAATGTAGAAGAGTAGGGAGGCCATGGATAATTACCATTTAGCATTAACACTGGAATGCCAGATGTGCAAGTAGAGAATAGAGATACTGGGGTGCAAAAGAGCAAGAGGATAAGTAACAATATGGGGATGAGGTAGTTGGGTGTGCTATTTACAGATTGGCTGTGTACAGGTACAGCTGCTTTGACAGCTGATGCTTAAAGTTAGAGAAGGAGATATAAGACTCCAGCTTCAGTGATTTTTGCAATTTGTTCCAATCATTGGCAGCAGAGAACTGGAAGGAAATGCGGCCAAAGGAAGTGTTGGCTTTGGGGATGACCAGTGAAATATACCTGCTGGAGCGCGTGCTACGGGTGGGTGTTACTATGGTGACCAGTGAGCTGAGATAAGGCGGGGCTTTACCTAGCAAAGACTTATAGATGGAGCCAGACCTGGAGCCAGTGGGTTTGGCGATGAATATGTAGTGAGGGCCAGCCAGCGAGAGCATACAGTTCGCAGTGGTGGGTAGTATATGGGACTTTGGTGACAAAGCGGATGGCACTGTGATAGACTACATCCAATTTGCTGAGTAGAGTTTTGGAGGCTATTTTGTAAATGACATCGCCGAAGTCAAGGATCGGTAGGATAGTCAGTTTTACGAGGGTATGTTTGGCAGCATGAGTGAAGGAGGCTTTGTTGCGCAATTAAATTTTGTATTGGAGATGCTTAATGTGAGTCTGGAAGGAGAGTTTACAGTCTAACCAGACACCTAGGTATTTGTAGTTGTCCACATATTCAGAACCGTCCAGAGTAGTGATGCTAGTTGGGCGGGAGGGTGCGGGCAGCATTTGGTTGAAGAGCATGCACTTAGTTTTACTTTCATTTAAAAGCAGTTGGAGTCCTCGGAAGGAGTGTTGTATGGCATTGAAGCTCGTTTGGAGGTTTGTTAGCACAGTGTCCAAATAAGGGCCGGATGTATACAGAATGGTGTCGTCTGCGTAGAGGTGGATCAGAGAATTACCAGCAGCAAGAGCGACATCATTGATACTGTATATACAGAAAAAAGAGTCAGCCCGAGAATTGAACCCTGTGGTACCCCCATAGAGACTGCCAGAGGTCCGGACAACAGGCCCTCCGATTTGACACACTGAACTCTATCTGAGAAGTAGTTGGTGAACCAGGCAAAGCAGTCATTTGAGAAACCAAGGCTGTTGAGTCTGCCGATAAGAATGCGGTGATTTGACATAGTCGAAAGCTTTGGCCGGGTCGATGAAGACGGCTGCACAGTACTGTCTTTAATCGATGGCGGTTATGATATCGTTTTTTAAAATCCTTTATTTAACTAGGCAAGTCAGTTAAGAACACATTTTTATTTACAATGATGGCCTAGGAACAGTGGGATAATTGCCTTGTTCAGGGGCAGAACAACAGATTTTTACCTTGTCAGCTCGGGAGATTCGATCTAGCAACCTTTCGGTTACTGGCCCAACTCTCCAACCACTAGGCTACCTGCTGTTTAGGACCTTGAGCGTGGCTGAGGTGCACCTATTACCAGCTCGGAAACCAGATTGCATAGTGGAGAAGGAATGGTCGGTGATCTGTTTGTTAACTTGGCTTTCGAAGGTTTTAGAAACTCAGGGCAGGATGGATATAGGTCTATAACAATTTGGGTCTAGAGTGTCACCACCTTTAAAGAGGGGGGTGACCGCAGCAGCTTTCCAATCTTTGGGGATCTCAGACGATACGAAAGAGAGGTTGACTAGGCTAGTAATAGGGGTTGCAACAATTTTGGCGGATAATTTTAGAAAGAGAGGGTCCAGATTGTCTAGCCCAGCTGATTTGTAGGGATCCAGAATTTACAGCTCTTTCAGCACATCAGCTGTCTGGATTTGGGTGAAGGAGAAGCGGGGGGGGTATTGGGCAAGTTACTGCAGATGTTGGCCGGGGTAGGGGTAGCCAGGTGGAAAGCATGGCCAGCCGTAGAAAAATGCTTATTGAAATGATTGATTATCGTAGTTTAATCGTTGGTGACATTGTTTCCTACCCTCACATATCCATGTGCAATCAGACTGAACTAAGACCTAACATGGGAGCCATGTTCATGAGAACAGTAATTAGGGTTGAGATGTGGTGTCATGCTCCTCCTCCAACTTCTTCGCCAAGCACAAGGAAATAGGTCTTTATCAATAAAACATCACAATAAGGGTTCGATTAGCCTGCTGGTGGGCAAGGACCCCTGCTCTGCTAAAACCATTTACAACTGTGTGCCTTTTTCAAGGGATTGTTAAATAAACGTTAACTATTTGGTTGTAATATCATCACCTCAGCACATTTAGCAGAGTTATACAGCAGGTAACTAACTGCATGCTTTTCATGATCAGTAAAAATATGTTGATCATGTAATTTTTAGCCTCACGATATCTCTAAATATTGGCCACCAATAATTGGATATTTGAGTGATATAAAATCAAATTGAACTATACCTGACAAGTATGAGTGGTTTAGGTTGATTTCTCATCCTTTCTGGGCTCAGCCTGTTAAGCAGCAGAAGGACACATTTGCGGATGAACTGTTAGATGATAATGTTTACATTGCAAGCTACCGGTAGAACAGTTGGCTAAACATATAGGCTAGTGGTACATTTAATTCATGTACTTTCTTCTCCAACCAATGTAAGCCTGCCCAGAAAAGTTAGCTAACATCCCCTTCTCAACATTGTTTTTCAAAGTATTTAATCAGGATCGCTGCTAACAGACATGGTTACATTGATTGATGGATCACGTCAAATTGACTAGCTAGCTAATAACAGATCAGGTCAATATTGCTAGTTAACAAGCTAACTTTCAGGGGATAAACTAGATGGCTATATCCAAATATAGTTTGATTTGCTTGCCATCTAGTGGTAATGACATTAGTCCGACTGACAACTTTACCAGGACGAGGACTTGCCGATGTCAAGCTCTTTCCAAAAGCCTAATCTCTGATGAAGCAAGCTAAATGACACATAGCTAGCTACATGCCAAATGGATAGGCTACCCTCACGTATCTTAAAATACATGATCAATTGATGTTTACTGATCATGAAAAGCAAGCAGTTACTTGCTGTATAACTCTGATGATGCTCTGATGACTATGCTCTTCAAGAGGTGATGATATTGAAACCAAATAGTTAAAACGTTTATTTAACAATCCCATGAAAACGGCACGTAGTTGTCAATGGTTTCAGTGGAGCTGGGGGTCTCCGTACCCTCCAGCAGTCAAACGCTCTGCACCGTATTATTGATAACGCCCTACATGGTGTTGCCATTGTTTTCCCTTTCACGGTTTACGTGCTACCGAAGATGCATAATTAACACTGTTTTGTCCTTGGCATTCAAACACAAGAAGAAAAGCTGGGACTTTGGAGTCTCATCAACTGCCGTAACCGGGTAGAGATCAAAACACATATGATTTTCAACAAACATTTCTTCATCCAGTAAACAAGGGAGGTCTGAAAGCTGTTCAATTCAGTCAGATTGGCATTAACTTTCTCTATCAGGAAGTAACTGACTCATTTGTCTAATTCTCATCAAAGTTGTCAATTAGGACCCATCTTCTTAACTTCTTTGATATAGGGGGCAGCATTTTCACTTTTGGAGGAATTGCGTGCCCATAGTGAACTGCCTCCTACTCTGTCCCAGATGCTAATATATGCATAGTATTATTACTATTGGATATAAAACACTCTGACGTTTCTAAAACTGTTTGAATGATGTCTGTGGGTATAACAGAACTCATATGGCAGGCAAAAACCTGAGAAATAATCCAAACAGGAAGTGAGAATTCTGAGACTGGTCAACGTTCAACTCATCGCCTATTCAGTTCCCTGTAAGATATGGATTTGTTTGCACTTCCTTGCCTTCCACTAGATGTCATCAGTCTGTAGAATGTGGAATGAAGCTTATGCTGTGTTGTGGGGCCGGATGAGAGGGGAATGAGTCAGTGGTCTGGCAAATTGCCAGTTCCTGGTTACGCGCTTTCCTCATGATATCGCCTTGCGTTCCATAACTTCTACACACACGAAGGAATGCTCCGGTTAGAACGTTATTAGATATATATGATAACAACATCCTGAAGATTGATTCTCTACTTAGTTTGACCAGTTTATTTGACCTGTTATATAACTTTTTGAAGTTTTCGTCCGAGTTCGCCTGCATCTGTGCGAGCGTTTGGACATGTGCACTAAACATGCTAGCAAAAGTAGCTACTTAGACATAAGTAATGGACATTATCGAAAAAAACAACGATTTATTGTGGAACTAGGATTCCTGGGAGTGCATTCTGATGAAGATGATCAAAGGTAAGGGAATATTTATGATGTAATTTCGTATTTCTGTTGACTCCAAAATGGTGGAGAAATTTTGGTATTTTTGAGCACCGTCTCAGATTATTGCATGGTGTGCTTTTTACGTAAATTGTTTTTTAAATCTGACACAGCGGTTGCATTAAGAACAAGTGTATCTTTAATTATATGTAAAACATGTATCTTTCATCAAAGGTATGATGAGTATTTCTGTTATTTGACGTGGCTCTCTGCAATTTCTCCGGATATTTTGGAAGCATTTCTGAACATGGCGCCAATGTAAACCGAGATTTGTGGATATAAATATGCACATTATCGAACAAAACATAAATGTATTGTGTAACATGATTTCCTATGAGTGTCATCTGATGAAGATCATCAAAGGTTAGTGATTAATTTTATCTCTATTTCTGCTTTTTGTGACTACTATCTTTGGCTGGGAAAATGGCTGGGTTTTTCTGTGGCTATGTACTGAGCTAACATAATCGTTTGGTGTGCTTTCGCCGTAAATCCTTTTTGAAATCAATGTGTAGCTTTAATTTGGTGTCTTTCATGTGGGATTTCATGAAAGATTGATTTTTATAGTAATATATTTAAATTTGGCGCGCTACATTTTTTCTGGCTTTTGGCTTTTGGCCAAGTCGGACGCTACCATCCCACATATCGCAGAGAAGTTAAAATCACATGATCAGTCATGCAGAGGTGTCTCTCTCTCTCTTTCTCCTTCGCCCCTACTTCCTACTACCTTTCTCTCTCCTACCTCCATTAATCTCTCTCGGGGCCCCAAATCTCAGCTTTGTCAGAGCTTGATGTGTGGGTTTGAATTGTTCAAGGCTGTCTTTTCGCTCTACTGCACACTATTGATTAATAATACTGGCATTGCAAGCTTTTCCTCCTTGCACGTTACTCCTTTGTTTTCATTTATCGCTCCGTCAACACCCCGTAGTTGATTGATATTCCTGAAGCTGGCCAGGGCCCCTGGGGGCCTCATCGGGGCCACATTTGTTTACAGCTCTTATTAATGATTCACTTAGTTCTGCTTTATTAAGCTACACTCACCGCTGCTCCCAATCTGCAGCCAAGCAGTGGGATGGACCAGACGAGAGAGAAATCCATGTTGAAGTTGCCGAAGGTTCATCCATCCTCTCTGAAAACAAATCTATTTACAAACTCTGTTCCCAGATAATTGAAGAGAGCAGAGTGAATAATTTATGTTGGGTGTGTTACTTGTTACCAGATGAAGGGCGGTGGAATTCAGGTGTCAGCTAGTAGTGATTTTTGTATGACTTGTCAATGAACCTGCTCATCTTTGCTAGCCTGGTTAAACCAGACTGAACCCTGCACTCACCATGACACAATGGTGATCACAGAGTTCAGTCTGGTTGAACCAGGCTATGCCCTTGCCTCTTGTTGTTCCCAGAAGTGTCTACCTGTATGATGTCAGAGTGGATCAGCTGGTCTCCATGCAGTGAGTCCTGTGGGATGGGGATGAGGTATCGGGAGCGCTACATCAAACAGTTCCCCGAGGATGGATCCGTCTGCTCTCTGAACACTGAGGAGACAGAAAAGTGTGTGGTCAACGACGACTGCTGTGAGTCTCAGTGAAACATGGAGATGATCCAAATTGTGACATCAGGATCATGTGGGTTCAGGCGTTTTGTGTTAAAGACTAAAAGATTATGTTTTGTCTATAATATGACGACATATAGTCAAAATAATCTAAAATAGGACATGAAAACAACCACAAATCCTATGTTGAAAAGCTGCTATATGCCACCAGGCTTAATATTCAGTCAGTGTGTTAGTGGAACATGGTTTCTCAAGTAAATGTTAACAGTAATCGCAAGCTGCTATAACAAAGTCCCATCCCTGTGGATGAGTGTATATCTGTCCATGTAAATCCATCAGCCCCCAGTAGCTGTGTGGTGACAGAGTGGGGCGAGTGGGATCCCTGCAGTACCACCTGTGGGCTGGGTATGAAGCGGCGTGAACGGATGGTGAAGATGCCCCCCTCAGACGGTTCCATGTGCAAGGCGGAGGTGGCAGAGGTGGAGAAGTGCATGATGCCTGAGTGCAGTGAGTAATTCCTCCAACACCCACTCAACAACTGCCTCAGCACTGTGACAGGCAGCCTTGTTCAGCCATCTGCCAAGGGGCCTTGTAGTTTGTACCTATCTAGATCCAACCGGCTAGATACACACTCAAATCGAGAGAGAATACAGTCAAACAATAAGATCATTTCGAGTCCCTTCAGCTATGAAAAAACAGTAGCTGAAGATGGCGGAAATGAATGTTGAAACTATTGTTCTGAACAGCAGGGGACATTATTATGTATCATGTATTATGCCTGCTTGGTATATCTCTGCAGACACCATCCTGTGTATGCTGTCTCCGTGGTCGGACTGGAGCGTCTGTAGTGTAACGTGTGGGAAGGGCGTGAGGGCACGCCAGCGAATGCTCAAGTCTCCGGACCTAGGGGAGTGTACAGAGGAGCTGGAACAGGTGGAGCGGTGTATGCAGCCTGAGTGTCGTAAGTGTTATCATCAGATGTTACCGTACTCTTTACCACTACCATCAACACTAAATCACAGTCTGGCCACTGGGAACTTAATGCATAATACTTTAAATTCATATGCTTTTTTAGCACTGTCATAGCTGGTCCCAGATATGTTTGTGCTGTATAGCTGACTCCTAGGGCTCTATTTGCAGCTGGCGTCAAGCCAGCGCAATTGTCAAACATACACTCGTTTGCAATATCGAACTGTTGAACCCTAACCCTCATCGTCAAACCCACTGGCTCCAGGTCATCTATAAGTCTCTGCTAGGTAAAGCCCCACCTTATCTCAGCTCACTGGTCACCATAGCAACACCCACCCGTAGCATGCGCTCCAGCAGGTATATTTCACTTTTCATCCCCAAAGCCAACACTTTCTTTGGCCACCTTTCCTTACGGTTTTCTGCTGCCAATGACTGGAACGAATTGCAAAAATCACTGAAGCTGGAGTCTTATATCTCCCTCTCTAACTTTAAGCATCAGCTGTCAGAGCAGCTTAACGATCACTGTACCTGTACTCAGCCAATCTGTAAATAGCCCACCCAACTACCTCATCCCCATATTGTTACTTATCTTCTTGCTCTTTTGCACCCCACTATCTCTACTTGCACATCATCATCTGCACATCTATCACTCCAGTGTTAATGCTAAATTGTAATTATTTCGACTCTATGGCCAATTTATTGCCTTACCTCCCTAATCTTCTACATTTGCACACACCGTACATAGATTTTTCTGTTGTGTTTTTGACTGTACGTTTGTTTCTGTGTAACTCTGTGTTGTTGTTTTTGTCACACTACTTTTCTTTATCTTGGTCAGGTCGCAGTTGTAAATGAGAACTTGTTCTCAACTGGCCTACCTGGTTAAATAAAGGTTAAATAAAATGTATATAAATAAATAAATCCGACGCTCTTCTATTTTCAAATCTTATAAATTGGTAATTGACCTGTCTTAAATGAGCTCGCTTGCATTGAGGTGGGAGGGATGGCAATATCTGAGGTGTGTCCTTAACAATGTGCATCAAAATGCCAATTTCAGTTTGTGTTGGTGGGGATATTTAAGACCAACCGAAAGCTAGTCTTAAGCTGTAACGCAACGGTAGCACAGCCTATCCAGCTGTGACGCACAGTGCCCATATGCACATGGAACCAGAGAGATGTGCTTTTTGTGCCTGTAAACCTCGTATTTAGAAACAAAACAAACAAATGTTTTTTCCAATTTCGTTACATTTGATTAAAACCCCTCCTCTTAATGCCGGCAGTCTTTTTTGTCCAATACATTCACAAAGTAGACTATCAATACAGGGTTTGGCTCATGAGACCGTTTTGAAATCAATCTTAAATCACCACAGCTTTATTAAAAAATCAAGTTTGGCAGCAGCAAAACAGTGAGCGGACATCTCCTATTTATCCATGTAGACTATTACATTATTTTAGCTCCTGTTATTATTGTGGATGTGCGTAAAAAAGCCTCCATGTAGGCTACAGTTGAAGTCGGAGGTTTACATACACCTTAGTCAAATACATTTAAACTCAGTTTTTCACAATTGACATTTAATCCTAGTAGAAATTCCGTCTGTATCTGAGTCAGGTTTGTAGCCCTCCTTGCTCGCACACACTTTTTCCGTTCTACCCAAAAATGTTCTATAGTATTGAGGTCAGGGCTTTGTGATGGCCACTCCAATACCTTAACTTTGTTGGCCTTAAGCCATTTTGCCAGAACTTTGGAAGTATGCTTGGGGTCATTGTCCATTTGGAAGACCCATTTGCGACCAAGCTTTAACTTCACTTCCTGACTGATGTCTTGAGATTTTGCTTCAATATATCCACATAATTTTCCTGCCTCATGATGCTAACTATTTTGTGAAGTGCACCAGTCCCTCCTGCAGCAAAGCACCCCCACAACACGATGCTGCCATCCCCGTGCTTCACGGTTGGGATGGTGCTCTTCGGCTTGCAAGCATCCCCCTTTTTCTTTCAAACATAACGATGGACATTATGGCCAAGCATTTCTATTTGTTTTCATCAGACCAGAGGATATTTCTCCAAAAAGTATGATCTATGTCCCCATGTGGAGTTGCAAACCATAGTCTGGCTTTTTTTATGGTGGTTTTGGAGCAGTGGCTTCTTCCTTGCTGAGCGGCCTTTTGTGGATATAGATACTTTTGTACCTGTTTCCTCCAGCATCTTCCCAAGGTCCTCTGCTGTTGTTCTGGGATTGATTTGCACTTTTCGCACCAAAGTACGTTCATCTCTAGGAGACAGAACGCGTCTCCTTCCTGAGTTGTATGACGGCTGCGTGGTCCCATGGTGTTTATACTTGCATACTATTGTTTGTACAGATGAACGTGGTACCTTCAGGCGTTTGGGAATTGCTCCCAAGGATGAACCAGACTTGTGGAGGTCTACAAGTTTTTTTTCTGAGGTCTTGGCTGATTTCTTTAGATTTTCCCATGATGTCAAGCAAAGAGGCACTGAGTTTGAAGGTAGGCCTTGAAATACATCCACAGGTACACCTCCAATTGACTCAAATGATTTCAACCAATATCTCAGCGATCACTGCCTCATTGCCTGCATCCGTAATGGGTCTGCGGTCAAACGACCACCCCTCATCACTGTCAAATGCTTCTAATTGACATGGCCGGGGTATCCTGGAATGACATTGACCTCATCCCGTCAGTAGAGGATGCAAGGTTATTCTTTAAAAGTGCCTTCCTCACCATCTTAAATAAGCATGCTCCATTCAAAAAAATTTGAACTAGGAATAGACATAGCCCTTGGTTCACTCCAGACCTGTCTGCCCTTGACCAACACAAAAACATCCTGTGGTGTTCTGCATTTGCATCGAATAGCCCCTGTGATATGCAACTTTTTAGGGAAGTTAGGAACCAATATACACAGGCAGTTAGGGAAGCTAAGGCTAGCTTTTTCAAACAGAAATTTGCATCCTGTAGTACAAACTCAAACAAGTTATGGGACACTGTAAAGTCCATGGAGAATAAGAGCACCTCCTCCCAGCTGCCCACTGCACTGAGGCTAGGAAACACTGTCACTACCGATAAATCCACAATAATTGAGAATTCAAAAAGCATTTTTCTACGGCTGGCCATGCTTTCCACCTGGCTCCCCCTAACCCGGTCAATAGCCCTGCGCTCCCCACAGCAACTCGCCCAAACCTCCCGAACTTCTCCACCCAAATCCAGATAGCTGATGTTCTGAAAGAGCTGCAAAATCTGGACCCCTATAAATCAGCCAGGCTATACAATCTGGACCCTCTCTTTCTAAAATTATCTGCCGAAATTATTGCAACCCCTATTACTCTTCTCTTTCGTATAGTCTGAGATTCCCATAGATTGGAAAGCTGCCGCAGTCATCCCCCTCTTCAAAGGGGGCGACACTCTAGACCCAAACTGCTACAGACCTATATCTATTCTACCCTGCCTTTCTAAGGTCTTTGAAAGCCAAGTTAACAAACAGATTACCGACCATTTCGAATCTCACCGTACCTTTTCCGCTATGCAATCTGGTTTCAGAGCTGGTCATGGGTGCACCTCAGCCACGCTCAAGGTCCTAAACGATATCATAACTGCCATCGATAAGAGACATTACTGTGCAGCCGTATTCATGGACCTGGCTAAGGCTTTCGACTCTGTCAATCACAACATTCTTATTGGCAGACTCAACAGCCTTGGTTTCTAAAATGAATGCCTCGCTTGGTTCACCAACTACTTCTCCGATAAAGTTCAGTGTCAAATCGGAGGGCTTGTTGTCCGGACCTCTGGCAGTCTCTATGGGGGTACCACAGGGTTCAATTCTCGGGCCGACTCTCTTCTCTGTATACATCAATGATGTTGCTCTCGCTGCTGGTGATTCTTTGATCCACCTCTACGCAGACGACACCATTCTGTATATCTCTGGCTCTTCGTTGGACACTGTGTTAACTAACCTCCAGATGAGCTTCAATGCAATACAACTCTCCTTCCGTGGCCTCCAACTGCTCTTAAATGCTAGTAAAACTAAATGAATGCTCTTCAACCGATCGCTGCCAGCACCTGCCCGCCCGTCCAGCATCATCACTCTGGACGGTTCTGACTTAGAATATGTGGACAACTACAAATACCTAGGTGTCTGGTTAGAGTGTAAACTCTCCTTCCAGACTCACATTAAACATCTCCAATCTAAAATTCAATCTAGAATCGGCTTCCTATTTCGCAAACAAAGCATCCTTCACTCATGCTGCCAAACATACCCTCGTAAAACTGACCATCCTACCGATCCTGGACTTCGGCGATGTCATTTACAAAATAGCCTCCAACACTCTACTCAGCAAATTGGATGCAGTCTATCACAGTGCCATCCGTTTTGTCACCAAAGCCCCATATACTACCCACCACTATGACCTGTATGCTCTCGCTGTCTGGCCCTCGCTTCATACTCGTCGCCAAACCCACTGGCTCCAGGTAATCTACAAGTCTCTGCTAGGTAAAGCCCCGCCTTATCTCAGCTCACTGGTCACCATAGCAGCACCCACCCGTAGCACGCGCTCCAGCAGGTATATCTCACTGGTCACCCCCAAAGCCAACACTTCCTTTGGCCGCCTTTCCTTCCAGTTCTTTGCTGGCAATGACTAGAACAAACTGCAAAAATCTCTGAAGCTGGAGACTCTTTACCTTCCTCACTAGCTTTAAGCACCAGCTGTCAGAGCAGCTCACAGATCACTGCAACTGTACATATCTCATCTTTAAATAGCCCATCCAATCTACCTCATCCCCATACTGTATTTATTTATCTTGATCCTTTGCACCCCAGTATTCTCAACTTGCACATTCATCTTCTGCACATCCTACCATTCCAGTGTTTATTTGCTAGATTGTAATTACTTTGCCACCATGGCCTATTTATTGCCTTACCTCTCTCATCTCACCTCATTTGCACAGGCTGTATATAGATTTTTCTACTGTATTATTGATTGTATGTTTGTTTATTCCATGTGTAACTCTCTGTTGTTGTATGTGCCGAACTGCTTTGCTTTATCTTGGCCAGGTCGCAGTTGCAAATGAGAACTTGTTCTCAACTAGCCTACCTGGGTAAATAAAGATGAAATAAAAATAAATAAAATGTGTATGAGGAAGTGTATGCACATGCAGCACTGTAAGTATTTGTAAAATTATTCAATGTATTATTATTCAATTGCTTGCCAATTGTTGACAAGCATGCACATGTTAAAAAATCAACTGTGAGAACTGTTTGAGCCCCATCTATCGATGATGAATTGAAACATTTTGTAAACTTAAATTAATCATTCTTTATTGTCAGCAAACTGGAGAGGTTCCAACAAACTCAATGCACCATAGTACACGTCGTCGGGAGCCCTGCCAGGGCGGTCCCTTCAGTTCCCTTATATACATGCTTACACAGACAAGTTATTAGGGATGCAACGGTACACAGTATGTTATCGAACCGTTTGGTACGCCCCCTACGGTTCAATACGCACACGTGAACCGCGGAATTACGGTATGTCTGTCATTTTCCTATAATTTCCAAAACTTTGTTTATTGTGCTGCAGACTTGTATTGCACGTTGTATTTACATTCAGATCCACAGAACCAGACGCGCGGCTTGTGGTTGTTAGGTGGCTCCTGAGGGCTGACAAACTTTACTCCACAGAAATATCTCAAAACGTGGTAACCGCAGTGACCGCAACCCCCTCCCTCTTAAACAACCAATGGACGATTTGGAATGACATCTCAGTAGGAAACCTCCCTAAAGGGGCCCCGTGAAGAGGGGGGAAACTAAATCCGCTGTGTGGGATCATTTTGGATTCAGTGTTCAATACGATGACGAGGGTAAGAAGTCCATAAACAAACAAAGTACAGTCTGCAAGTATTGCTTTGCCACCGTCGGCTACTCGAGTGGAAACACTTCTAACATGATGTGTCATTTACGTCGCCATCACCCGGCCGTATCCCTTGCAGGTGGAGCTGGAGCAAGGAGAGTCCACTCTTTAGCGAAAACAATCTCTCACTGCTGCCTTCCAACAACAATTTGCGACAAATTCAGAAAAACATAAAGAAATAATGAAAGTAGTGGGAGTATTCATAGCCAAAGATTTGCAGCCCTATTCGGTGATTACTGACTCTGGATTTCGTCACCTGATGAATTTTTTTTAACCGCGTTACAATGTCCCCTCCCACACACATTTCAGCAGCAAAGTAATTCCCAAACTCTGAAACATCACAGAGAGAAATTGAAAGTGAATTGACACAGGCGCCCTATCTAGCTCTCTCCACTGATAGTTGGACCTCCAGAGCAACTCAAAGCTACCTCACTGTGACGGTTCACTATGTACTGGATTGGGAGATGAAGAGCTACAGGTTGTCAAAGATAAGAAGCACTTTTCATTTTTATGTTTTTCTCCCCTTGATTTCATACAGTAGAGACAGAAACCAGGTCTAGTCAGTAATGCTGCCATTTTTCTGAATGGAAAGTTTTATTTGTCTATAGACAAAATAAGAGTTCATTGTTTAATGGGTGATATGATTTTAAAAAAAACGTAAATATAGAGATACCGTACCATTACCATGGCCCACAACCATGATACATACCAAACCGTGGGCCCACTGTACCGTTGCATCCATACAAGTTATATTTGCATGATTTACATGATTCATGATTCATCATTATCATTGGTTCCTCCACGTGACTGACCAATACCTCACGAGGCTTCTTCTCTCCAAGCTGAGACCTTGACACTGAGATACCCCTTTCGGTTCTCAGAGCAATGTTCTGGGCATACTGCAAAATTGCTTATACTGATAGTGAGGATTCTTTCCATGCACCATCAGTCAGTCACATGCATGAACCCAATTGGTTATGAGAAAAGAAGCATGTATGCTAAACATACGATCTGTGTACAATCTGATACACACACTGATAAAAATGTTCCCTCACAATTGTATGGTTTAAAGAAATGATGAAAAAGAGGTGGCAAACAAGTCAGGCTGCTCAGCTGATTGATTGACATACTGTGAATTGAGAAATGTTGTGACTAAACTTAACAAAAATAGGAAATATTACCAAACAAAGATAAATGACATACAAAACAATAGAAAAAGACTGTGGATTACCTTAAATGTTATAATGGGCAGAAAGCCCAATTAATCTCCAGCGTTCATTGAAGTTAATGAGTTATTTATAACAAAATCTTTTGATATTGCCAATTATTTCACTAGTAATGTGGAAAAACTCAGAAGTGAAATGCATTAAACATTAAACATTAAAATAATGAAAGAGAATGGTTGCTGTTTTACATTTGGTCAAGTTAGTGTGGGAGAGGGGATAAGCCAAGCCATCAGGTATAGACAACCTTGATGGGAAACTATTGAGAATGGTAGCAGACTGTATTGCCACCCCTATTTGCTATATCTTAACCAAAGCCTAAAGGAGTGTGTGTGTTGACAGGCGTGGGAGGAAGCTAAAGTAATTCCACTGCCTAAAAATACTAAAGCACCCTTTGCTGGCCTTAACAGCCGCCCAATCAGTTTGCTGTCTGTTCTTAGTAAACTGATGGAGAGGATTGTGTTTGAGCAAATACAATGCTCTTTTTCAGAGAACAAGATAACTACTGACTTTCAGCATGAATATAGAGAAGGGCACTCCATTTGTATTGCACTGACTCAGATGACTGATGATTGGTTAAAATAAATGGATAATAATAAGATAGTTGGAGCTGTATTGTTAGATTTCAGTGCAGCCTTTGATGTTATTGATCATGAATTGTTATTGAAAAAACTAAATTGCTATGGCTTTACATGACCTCCCATCACATGGTTGGATAGTTTTTTATCCAATAGAACCCAAAGAGTGTTCTTCAATGGAAGCTTCTATAACATCAGATATGTACGGTGTCCCTCAGGGCAGTTGCCTTAGGCCGTTACTCTTCTCTATTTTTACAAATGATTTGCCACTGGTCTTACACAAAGCGGTACCCCCTGTATTTAGCCACTATAACTATGTATGCTATTGATTTCACACTCTACATGTCAGCACCCAAAGCCAGTGAGCTCACTGAAATTCTAAATAAAGAGTTAGTCAGTATCAAAATGGGTGATTAATAATAAACTGGTCTTAAATATATCTAAAACTAAAAGTATTATGTTTGTTTCAAAACATTCTCTGAGACCTAAACCTTATTATCATGGTCAAGTCATATTGACAAAGTGGTTGTGAAGTTGGGGAGGGTTATGTCTGTTATAAAAACAAAAATTAACTGTACTAGTTATTCAGGCTCTGGGATTGTCCCATCTTGATTGCTGTCCAGTAATATGGTTAAGTTTTTTTTATTTATTTATTTATTTTTTTCACCTTTATTTAACCAGGTAGGCAAATTGAGAACACGTTCTCATATACAATTGCGACCTGGCCAAGATAAAGCAAAGCAGTTCGACACATACAACAACACATAGTTACACATGGAGTAAAACAAACATACAGTCAATAATACAGTGAAAAATAAGTCTATATACAATATGAGCAAGTGAGGTGAGATAAGGGAGGTGAAGGCAAACAAAATATATATATAAATAAATAAAAATATAAAAGGCCATGGTGGCGAAGTAAATACAATATAGCAAGTAAAAAAAAAAGTAAAAAAAGTACAGATAGTAGAGATAGAAAAAAAGTAGAGATAGAAATAATGGGGTGCAAAGGAGCAAAATAAATAAATAAATAAATACAGTAGGTAAAGAGGTAGTTGTTTGGGCTAAATTATAGATGGGCTATGTACAGGTGCAGTAATCTATGAGCTGCTCTGACAGCTGGTGCTTAAAGCTAGTGAGGGAGATAAGTGTTTCCAGTTTCAGAGATTTTTGTAGTTCGTTCCAGTCATTGGCAGCAGAGAACTGGAAGGAGAGGCGGCCAAAGGAAGAATTGGTTTTGGGGGTGACCAGAGAGATATACCTGCTGGAGCGCGTGCTACAGGTGGGTGCTGCTATGGTGACCAGCGAGCTGAGATAAGGGGGGACTTTACCTAGCAGGGTCTTGTAGATGACCTGGAGCCAGTGGGTTTGACGACGAGTATGAAGCGAGGGCCAGCCAACGAGAGTGTACAGGTCGCAGTGGTGGGTAGTATATGGGGCTTTGGTGACAAAACGGATGGCACTGTGATAGACTGCATCCAATTTATTGAGTAGGGTTTTGGAGGCTATTTTGTAAATGACATCACCGAAGTCGAGGATTGGTAGGATGGTCAGTTTTACAAGGGTATGTTTGGCAGCATGAGTGAAGGATGCTTTGTTGCGGAATAGGAAGCCAATTCTAGATTTAACTTTGGATTGGAGATGTTTGATGTGAGTCTGGAAGGAGAGTTTACAGTCTAACCAGACACCTAGGTATTTGTAGTTGTCCACATATTCTAAGTCAGAGCCGTCCAGAGTAGTGATGTTGGACAGGCGGGCAGGTGCAGGCAGCGATCGGTTGAAGAGCATGCATTTAGTTTTACTTGTATTTAAGAGCAAATGGAGGCCACGGAAGGAGAGTTGTATGGCATTGAAGCTCGCCTGGAGGGTTGTTAACACAGTGTCAAAAGAAGGGCCAGAAGTATACAGAATAGTGTCGTCTGCGTAGAGATGGATCAGAGAATCACCAGCAGCAAGAGCGACATCATTGATGTATACAGAGAAGAGAGTCGGTCCAAGAATTGAACCCTGTGGCACCCCCATAGAGACTGCCAGAGGCCCGGACAACAGACCCTCCGATTTGACACACTGAACTCGATCAGAGAAGTAGTTGGTGAACCAGGCGGGGCAATCATTAGAGAAACCAAGGCTGTCGAGTCTGCCGATGAGGATGTGGTGATTGACAGAGTCAAAAGCCTTGGCCAGGTCAATGAATACGGCTGCACAGTATTGTTACCTATCGATGGCGGTTAAGATATCGTTTATGACCTTGAGCGTGGCTGAGGTGCACCCATGGCCAGCTCTGAAACCAGATTGCATAGTGGAGAAGGTATGGTGGGATTCAAAATGGTCGGTAATCTGTTTGTTGACTTGGCTTTCGAAGACCTTAGAAAGGCAGGGTAGGATAGAAATAGGTCTGTAGCTGTTAGGGTCAAGAGTGTCCCCGCAGCTGCTTTCCAATCTTTGGGAATCTCAGACGACACGAAAGAGAGGTTGAAAAGGCTAGTAATAGGGGTGGCAACAGTTTCAGCAGATAGTTTTAGAAAGAAAGGGTCCAGATTATCTAGCCCGGCTGATTTGTAAGGGTCCAGATTTTGCAGCTCTTTCAGAACATCAGCTGACTGTATTTGGGAGAAAGAGAAATGGGGAAGGCTTGGGCGAGTAGCAGAGGGGAGGGCAGTGCTGTTGACCGGGGTAGGGGCAGCCAGGTGGAAAGCATGGCCAGCCGTAGAAAAATGCTTATTGAAATTCTCAATTATAGTGGATTTGTCGGTGGTGACAGTGTTTCCTATCTTCAGTGCAGTTGGAAGCTGGGAGGAGGTGTTCTTATTCTCCATGGACTTTACAGTGTCCCAGAACTTTTTTGAATTTGTGTTGCAGGAAGCAAATTTCTGCTTGAAAAAGCTAGCCTTGGCTTTTCTAACTGCCTGTGTATATTGGTTTCTAGCTTCCCTGAAAAGTTGCATATCACGGGGGCTGTTCGATGCTAATGCAGAACGCCATAGGATGTTTTTTTGTTGGTTAAGGGCAGTCAGGTCAGGAGAGAACCAAGGGCTATATCTGTTCCTGGTTCTAAATTTCTTGAATGGGGCATGCTTATTCAAGATGGTGAGGAAGGCATTTAAAAAAAATATCCAGGCATCCTCTACTGACGGGATGAGATCAATATCCTTCCAGGATACATCGGCCAGGTCGATCAGAAAGGCCTGCTCGCTGAAGTGTTTCAGGGAGCGTTTAAAAGTGATGAGTGGAGGTCGTTTGACCGCTGACCCATTACGGATGCAGGCAATGAGGCAGTGATCGCTGAGATCTTGGTTGAAAACAGCAGAGGTGTATTTGGAGGGCAAGTTGGTTAGGATGATATCTATGAGGGTGCCCGTGTTTACGGAATTGGGGTGGTGCCTGGTAGGGTCATTGATAATTTGTGTGAGATTGAGGGCATCAAGCTTAGATTGTAGGATGGCTGGGGTGTTAAGCATGTTCCAATTTAGGTCGCCTAGCAGCACGAGCTCTGAAGATAGATGGGGGGCAATCAGTTCACATATGGTGTCCAGAGCATAGCTGGGGGCAGAGGGTGGTCTATAGCAGGCGGCAACGGTGAGAGACTTGATTTTAGAGAGGTGGATTTTTAAAAGTAGAAGTTCAAATTGTTTGGGAACAGACCTGGATAGTAAAACAGAACTCTGCAGGCAATCTTTGCAGTAGATTGCAACACCGCCCCCTTTGGCCGTTCTATCTTGTCTGAAAATATTGTAGTTGGGGATGAAAATGTCTGAATTTTTGGTGGTCTTTCTAAGCCAGGATTCAGACACGGCTAAAACATCCGGGTTGGCAGAGTGAGCTAAAGCAGTGAACAAAACAAACTTAGGGAGGAGGCTTCTAATGTTAACATGCATGAAACCAAGGCTATTACGGTTACAGAAGTCATCAAAAGAGAGCGCCTGGGGAATAGGAGTGGAGCTAGGTACTGCAGGGCCTGGATTCACCTCTACATCACCAGAGGAACAGAGGAGGAGTAGGATAAGGGTACGGCTAAAAGCTATGAGAATTGGTCGTCTAGAGCATCTAGAACAGAGAGTAAAAGGACGTTTCTGGGGGCGATAAAATAGCTTCAAGGAATAATGTACAGACAAAGGTATGGTAGGATGTGAATACAGTGGAGGTAAACCTAGGTATTGAGTGATGATGAGAGAGATATAGTCTCTAGAAACATCATTGAAACCAGGTGATGTCATTGCATATGTGGGTGGTGGAAATGAAAGGTTGGATATGGTATAGTGAGCAGGGCTAGAGGCCCTACAGTGAAATAAGCCAATAAACACTAACCAGAACAGCAGTGGACAAGGCATATTTACATTAAGGAGAGGCATGCTTAATCGAGTGATCAATAAGGGTCCAGTGAGTAGAGGTTGGTTGGGGTCACGGCGATCCAGACAGCTGGCCGGGTAGATGGCTATCGGTAGCAAGATAGCATAGGATGGAGGTCTATTTTTAGACACCTCGTGCGTTTTCATCGGTAGATTAGTGGGGTTCCGTGTCTTGTAGAGGGGATCAATCCAATTGGCAAAATAGATATAGTGACCCAAGAAAAAAAAGAAAAAAAATTGTCCGAAATACTTATTAAGATAGCAGCCGATAAGACAGCTAACGATTAGCGGGCCCCAGGTGAGCGTTCAGGTAACGTCGCGACGGAGGTGCCAGTTGGATAACTCCCTCGGGCAGATAACGTCGGCAGTCAATCGTGAAGGCCCGGTGGGGCTCCGTATCTGCAGCAAAAAAAAAACCTGTCCGGATAGGTGACTGTAGCCCAGGAATGGCTGATGGAACTCCTCAGCTGGCTAGCTCCGGAATAATTTAAGTTTGCTCCGGGATCGACGTAAGCCAATAGTCACACGGTTTGCAGCTAGCTAGCTGCGAAATCAAGGTGCAAATGTCCAGAGCCTGCGGCTGAAATCCTGGGAAACTGAGAGGAAAAAAAAGTCCCGGTATGCTCCGGTCCGAGTCGCGTTGCACAAAAGTGCCGGTAGATTATCGAGCTAAAGGAATAGCTGATGACCACAAAACGTGGGCAGCTGAAACACCAACGCTAGCCAGCAAGCCGGCTAACTTCTGGGCAGCTTCAAATTAGCTTTCGGCTAACTTCTGGTTAGCTTTCTGGCTAACTTCTGATTAGCCCCTGGTTAGCTTCACTGTGGATTTTCAGATTTGAGGTAAATAATACTTTTTTGTTGTAATTGGTGAGGCGGGTTGCAGGAAAGCTTTTGTAGTTGAGTTCTTGGATAATAAAAAAATATAAAAGATATGCGAAGAAGGTGTAAATATATATATACAGGACAAGACAGTACGAGGACAAAAATGACGTCTGAACTGCTAAGCCATCTTGCTAAGCCATCACCCCCAAAACCAATTCTTCCTTTGGCCGCCTCTCCTTCCAGTTCTCTGCTGCCAATGACTGGAACGAACTACAAAAAAAAGTGCAGCAAAGAAAGACCTAACAAAGCTGCAGCTTGCTCAAAACAGAGCAGCACGCCTTGCCCTTAACTGCACATATAGAACTAACATCAACAACATGCCAGTCTTTCCTGGTTGACTGATTGACTGATTCTATTCTAGTTTTTATTTGAAATATTACTGTGCCGAAAATTCCAGATTTTCTGCCTAATCAAATAATATTCAGCTCAGACACCCATACATACCCCACAAGACATGCCACCAGGGGTCACTTCACAGTCCCCAAGCCCAAAACGAATTCACGGCAACCCACACTTTTATAGAGTACCATGATCTCATGGAACTCCCTTCCATCTCCAATTACTCAAACAAAGAGCAAAATTACATTTAAAAAAACAACAGATTAAACAATAACTCATGGAATGGCGGGGACTATGAGGGGACACACACAAACACAAGCACACACACACTAACACACATTCTTTTTTGTTGTTGTAGTGTTTGTATATCGTTGTATTTTAAATGTGTGTGACTGTTCTTGTCTCAGTGTTTTGCTACTTATCATGTTTTGTGTTTTTTTGGACCCCAGGAAGAGTAGCTGCTACTTCTGCAAAAGCTAATGGCGATCCGAATAAACAAATAAATAAACAAATAAGGACAGAGTCAGTCACTTAAACCCCCCCCCCCCCCCCCCCCGATCTCTCCCCAGCTACGGACTGCATGGTGTCAGAGTGGACGGAGTGGTCCGAGTGTAATAAGTCCTGCGGGAAAGGCCACACCATCAGGACGCGCATGGTGAAGCTGGAGCCCCAGTTTGGAGGGGAGCCCTGCTCTGAGACGGTCCAGAGGAAGAAGTGTAAGATCAGGAAGTGCAAACGGGGCTCCAGGGCCAGCGAGGAGAAGAAGAGACGGCGGGGGGGAGAGGTGGGCGGCGGGAAGGAGAAGAGAAGGGGCAAACAGCAAGGACGGGACGCAGCAGTGGAGGAACAGCCAGGTCAGTCATCATCATCACCTGTGTGGCATATATACTGTATATACACATTTTTTATCTTCATAATTATCACCTCTTTCATTTATATCATTGATACATGCTTTATCCACCACCTTGATGTATCCTTTATATCCCAAATATAGGGTTAAATAAATCAGGCTTGTCACTGACGATGATTTCCCAGTCACTCATTATTCATTTGGATTTCCCATAAGTCCTGCTGAGGTATTATTTGTATCTCAGAATGTAGATCAAGTGAAATCAAATTTTATTTGTCACGTGCCGAATACCACAGGTGTAGATCTTAGCGTGAAATGCTTACTTACAAGCACTTAACCAACAATGCAGAGTTAAGAGAAATGAGAGTTAAGAAAAATATTTACTAAATAAACAAAAGTAAAAAATAAAAGCGCAACAATAAAATAACAATAATGTGGCTATATACAGGGGGTACTGGTACAGAGTCAATGTGCGGGGGTACAGGTTAATCAAGGTAATTGAGGTAATATGTACATGTTGGTAGGGGTAAAGTGATTATGCATAGATAATAGATAATAAACAGTGAGTAGCAGCAGTGTATAAAAAGGGGGGGGGGTCAATGCAGATAGTCCAGGTAGCCATTTGATTAGCTGTTCAGTAGTCTTATAGCTTGGGGGTAGAAGCTGTTAAGAAGCCTTTTGGACCTAAACTTGGTGCTCTGGTACCACTTGCCGTGCGGTAGCAAAAGGAACAGTCTATGACCAGGGTGGCTGTAGTCTTTGGCAATTGTTAGGGCCTTCCTCTGACACCGCCTGGTATAGAGGTCCTGGATGGCAGGAAGCTTGGCCCCAGTGATATACTGGATCATATGCACTACCCTCTGTAGCACCTTGCCGTCTGAGGCCGAGCAGTTGCCATACCAGGCGATGATGCAACCAGTCAGGATGCTCTCAATCGTGCAGCTGTAGAACTTTTTGAGGATCTGAGGACCCATGCCAAATCTTTTCAGTCTCCTGAGGGGGAATATGTGTTGTCATGCCCTCTTCATGACTGTCTTGGTGTGTTTGGACCATGATAATTTGTTGGTGATGTGGACACCAAGGAACTTGAAGCTCTCAACCTGCTCCACTACAGCCCTGTCGATGAGAATGGGGGCGTGCTCTGCCCTCCTTTTCCTGTAGTCCACAATCATCTCCTTTGTCTGGTTCACATTGAGGGAGAGGTTGCTGTCCTGGTACTACACTGCCAGGTCTCTGACCTCCTCCCTATAGGCTGTCTCATCGTTGTCTCTTGATCAGGCCTATCACCATTGTGTCATTAGAAAACTTAATGATGGTGTTGGAGTCGAGCTTGGCCACACAGTCATGGGTGAACAGGAAGTACAGGAGTGGACTGAGCACACACCCCTGAGGGGCCCCCATGTTGAGAATCAGCGTGGCAGATGTGTTGTTGTCTACCCTTACCACCTGGGGGGCGGCCCGTCAGGAAGTTCAGGATCCAGTTGCAGAGGGAGGTGTTTAGTCATAGGGTAGCTTAGTAATGAATAGTCAATGAACAGCATTCTCACATAGGTGTACCTTTTGTCCAGGTGGGAAGGGGCAGTGTTGAGTGCAATAGAGATTGTGTCATCTGTGGATCTGTTGGGGCGGTATGCAAATTGGAGTGGGTCTCAGGTTTCTGGGATGATGGTGTTGATGTGAGCCATGACCTGCCTTTCAAAGCACTTCATGGCTACAGACGTGAGTGCTATGGGTCAGTAGTCATTTAGGCAGGTTACCTTGGAGATCTTGAGCCCTGGGACTATGATGGTCTGCTTGAAACATGTACAGTGCCTTGCAAAAGTATTCATCCCCCCTTGGCGTTTTTCCTATTTTGTTGCATTAAAACCTGTAATTTAAATGGATTTTTATTTGGATTTCATGTAATGGACATACAACAAATTGTCCAAATTGGTGAAGTGAAATTTTAAAAATGATTTGTTTCAAACAATTTGAAAAAAAAATAAATAATGAAAAGTGGTGTGTGCATATGTATTTACCCACTTTGCTATGAAGCCCCTAAATAAGATCTGGTGCAACCAATTACCTTCAGAAGTCACATAATTAGTTAAAGTCCACCTGTGTGCAATCTAAGTGTCACATGATCTGTCACATGATCTTAGTATATATACACCTGTTCTGAAAGGCCCCAGAGTCTGCAACGCCACTAAGCTCTCCAAACAGATCAGGGACAAAGTTGTGGAGATGTACAGATCAGGGTTGGGTTATAAAAATATTCCAAAACTTTGAACATCCCACGGAGCACCATTAAATCCAGTATTAAACATTTTTAAGAATTTGGCACCACAACAAACCTGCCAAGAGAGGGCCTCCCACCAAAACTCACAGACCAGGCAAGGAGGGCATTAATCAGAGAGGCAACAAAGAGACCAAAGATAAACATTAAGTAGCTGCAAAGCTCCACAGCAGATATTGGAGTATCTGTCCAAAGGACCACTTTAAGCCATACGCTCCACAGAGCTGGGCTTTACAGAAGAGTGGCCAGAAAAAAGCCATTGCTTAAAGAAAAAAATAAGCATACACGTTTGGTGTTCGCCAAAAGGCATGTGAGAGACTCCCCAAACATATGGAAGAAGGTACTCTGGTCAGATGGGACTAAAATTTTGCTTTTTGGCCATCAAGGAACATGCTATGTCTGGCGCAAACCCAACATCTCTCATCACCCGGAGAACACCATCCCCACAGTGAAGCATGGTGGTGGCAGCATCAAGCTGTGGGGATGTTTTTCATCGGCAGGGACTGGGAAACTGGTCAGAATTGAAGGAATGATGGATGGTGCAAAATAAAGGGAAATACTTGAGGGAAACCTGTTTCACTATTCCAGAGATTTGAGACTGGGACAGAGGTTCACCTTCCAGCAGGACAATTACCCTAAGCATACTGCGAAAGCAACACTTGAGTGGTTTAAGGGGAAACATTTAAATGTCTTGGAATGGCCTAGTCAAAGCCCAGACCTCAATCCAATCCAGAATCTGTGGTATGACTTAAAGATTGCTGTACACCAGCGGAACCCATCCAACTTGAAGGAGCTGAAGCAGTTTTGCCTTGAAGAATGGAAATCCAAGTGGCTAGATGTGCCAAGCTTATAGCGACATACCCCAAGAGACTTGCAGCTGTAATTGCTGCAAAAGGTGGCTCTACAAAGTATTGATTTTGGGGGGGTGAATAGTTATATGCAAGTTTTCATTTTTCTTTGTCTTATTTCTTGTTTGTTTCACAAAAAAAAATTATTTTGCATCTTCAAAGTGGTAGGCATGTTGTATGAATCAAATGATACAAGCCCCCCAAAAATCGATTTTAATTCCAGGTTATAAGGCAACAAAATAGGTTGAGCGTGATCACACAGTCGTCCAGCACAGCTGGTGCTCTCATTCATGCTTCAGTGTTGCTTGCCTTGAAGCACGCATAGAAGTTATTTAGCTCATCTGGTAGGCTTGTGTCACTGGGCAGCTCGCGTCTGGTCTTCCCTTTGTAGTCCGTAATAGTTTGCAAGCCCTGCCACATCCGACGAGCATCGGAGCCGGTGTAGTAGGATTCAATCTTAGTCCTGTATTTACGCTTTGCCTGTTTGATGGTTTGTCTGAGAGCATAGCGGAATATCTTATAAGCGGGTTGGAGTTCTGCTCCTTGAAAGCGGCAGCTCTACCCTTTAGCTCAGTTCGGACATTCCTCATGTCAAATTTCTCATGCAGCCCACTCTTAATCCATCCGCCCAAGTCCTGAGATGATCATTGCTGCCCCCTCCCTTCCTGCCTGGCTGGCTGTGTTAGAGCGGCTACACTCAGTGCTGATCAGCCCTGTCAGGTTGATAAAGTGACTGGGCCTGCTCACAGATGGCCGTCATGATGCTCCCAGCAGGTAGAGGCAGAGCAGTCAGGGTGGGCTTTGGACTGTTGCCTCCCCACAGAGACAGGTTTCTTTAACCCGTGGCTAATGAGCTGGTGATGGTGACAAATACCCCCACAGATCTGTCTGGGGCTGGGAAGAATACCCCTCCACCACCACAACCCACACCACCCACCATTCATCATCACTAAAAAAGGGCGGTAGGGAGCGGACCGGGACTCCATGCTCTCTGGAGCATGGATGATTGTTCAGTCCAATGTAAGGCTAAGAATGATTGGTCATGAAATTAAGGCTTGAACATTGCACATTTGATATGTCTCACTTGTGCTTGCTCACATGAATTAATATGTCATAATCAAGTAAAAAACTTGGTGCATGATTCGTTTGGCTTACTAAGTAAAGCCACCTGAAACCCCAACCTGGTCTCAGAGCATTTTGTATTATTCTGTATGTAAATCTGAGACACTACATTTAATTTGAAATGTTACATTTGGTATTGTTACATTTGGTATGGTTAATTAAGGTAAAAACTAAAGGAGGGTGGTTGGTCAGGGTAGAGGTGTAGGCGTATAACCCAGACATCTAGTAACCCAAAGGTTGCGAATTCCAATCGCATCACGGACAAGTTTAGCATTTTAGCTAATTCGCATACCTTTCAACTACTTATTACTTTTTAGCTACTTTTCAAATACTTAGCATGTTAGCTAACCCTTCCCCTAACCTTAACCATTTAACCTAACTCGTTAACTTAACTCAATCTTAAACCTAACCCCTATTCTAGCTAACGAAATGTAACACTAAATGGAGTGTCTTGGATTTACACACAGAATAATACAAAATGCTCTGAGACCAGGTTGGAAACCCCCCTCTCGTCTCATTGACTTGTACCCACAGGTTGTAAGATGAACCCCTGGTCCAGTTGGACGGACTGTACCAAGCACTGCGGTGGGGGGATCCAGGAGCGCTTAATGACTGTGAAGAAGAGAGCCAAGAGTGCCCCTGCACAGGTCACCAGCTGCAAGGACAGGAAGGAGATCCGTGCCTGTAATGTCCAGCCCTGCTAGGGGGCTCTGCTGTCTATTTGTGTTTATCTTTGTTAGGGCTGGGGGGAGGAAGGAGAAGCAGACTGTCAGTGTTGATTTAGCCTGGGTTGGCAGTCAGTGTGATGGATACAGCACCTGTGTGTTGGAGGGAGATGAGAGATTCTCCAGAGACTCCATTACGGTGGATCACTGGGCTGAGGACGAGACCAGCGTCAGTCATTAGTCTTATAGTAGCCTCCTCACTCAGCAGGCCAATGTATTACTATGTAACCAACATACAGTACACCACAACTTCACAATCACACACAACACGTCTTTTTTTACAATGTTATTTTTGTCTTTATACTACAGTTGTATTGGCCTTACTAGCTAGCACTGATAACACTCTTTCACTCTTGCATGTCTAACGTTTCTCAGTCAGAAGACTTCACTGGTAGTGGCCCTAGACTTCAAAATGTGGCCAAATGATGATGATAACCATGTTTTAAAGGGCACTTGCAGATCTTAGAAAGAGCCACTTCAGTCCAGGCCTCCAGTCTAGGGCATCAAAAGGAATTTGCATTTGGCATTTTTCCTGCCCCCAATTTCTTTATCCGCATCAGAGAGTTGAGTTTCACTCCAGCATTCATGTATCATTAAGGCAGGTCTCCAAACTTCACTGTCCAGTTGATTTGAGCATAGTAACCTTGCTGGTTGAACCACAATACTCCATACAGGTTGTACAAAGTAGTTCCGTATACACAGTAAGACTTTTTTGGAAAATCAGTGTTAATTGTATTGAAACGTTATTGAATGAAAATACCAACCAAGTAATTTATAGAAAATAGTGTATCCTGTGTGTAGTTTGTTAATTTGACAATTATATTCCAAGACAAAGCACAGGTGAACAATCATTACAGGTTTTTGTATGCCTCAATACAATATTATTTTCAAGACAAGAATCTGTTGTGACTTTTTATTCCATTGTAAGACATGTAAAGTCTTAAACATGCCTTGTTGAGTGTGCATAATTACATATTTTGTTTCTTTTGTTGTTGTATTTTGATAAGAATGTCAGACAAGACTCTTTCCAAAGTCATATGTAGATGTTCTCTCAGTCATTTTATCAGTCCTCTCTCTTTCTTCTTTTGCCTCTATACCATATTACTATTTTGGAATAAATCATCTTTACCATAAAAGTAAACGTCATAAATCATTTTGTGAATGTCTTTTTGCTCATCTCCCACCTTTTCTAAAGACATGTACTGTTTTGTCCTGTCGAATGATTTGCCCACTTAAAGCACTTCTAGATGATTGTAGAAGCCATTCTTTCATAAAGCTCTCAACAAAATAATAATTGAGTATGAAAGTGAGTACCCAGCTCCAGGTTTAAAGAAATGAGCCCAGCTTCAGGTTCAGAGAGATGAGCCACCTCCCAGCTCAAGCTGGTCTCAGAGCATTTTGTAATATTCTTGTAAATCTGAGAGACTTCATTTATTACGTGTAACGTTTTGTACGGTATGTATTCATTTGTGGATGTCCTTCACCCATTTCGTATGATATGTTCCAAATTCCAATTAGTATTAAATGTAACAAATTTGCAACACCCCATGGGTCTCCCGGTCGCGGCCAGCTGCAACAGAGTCTGGATTGAACCCAGAATCTCTAGTGGCACAGCTAGCACTGCGATGTAATGCCTTAGACCACTGTGCCATGTTACAAATTTGCAAAAAGTACAATATTTAATGGACTTGTTACGAATATGCAAAATATTTGTGATATTACGAATTCTAGCTAGCTGGCTAACATTAGCTAGCTGGCTAACGTTAGCGAGGCTAGGGCCTCCCGAATGGCGCAGTGGTCTAAGGCATTGCATCGCTGTGCCACTAGAGATTCTGGGTTCAATCCAGACTCTGTCGCAGCTGGCCGCGACCGGGAGACCCATGGGGTGGTGCACGATTGGCCCAGCGTCGTCCGGGTTAGGGGAGGGTTTGGCCGGCAGGGATGTCCTTCTCCTATTGCGCACTAGTGACACCTATGGCGGGCCTGGCGTAGTGCACGCAAACACGATCGCCAGGTGTATGGTGTTTCCTCCGACACATTGGTGCGGCTGGCTTCCGGGTTAAGTGGGCATTGTGTCAAGAAGCAGTGCAGCTTGGTTGGGTTGTGTTTCGGAGGACGCACGGCTCTCGACCTTCGCCTCTCCTGAGTCCATACGGGAGTTGCAGTGATGAGACAAGACCGTAACTACCAATTGGATACCACGAAATTGGGGTTAAATAGGGGTAAAAAATACATTTTTAAATACATTTTTTAAATTACATTAGCTGGGTTAGGGTTAAGTTTCGGAGTTATGTTAAAGGTTTAGGAGAAGGGTTAGCTAACAAGCTAAGTAGTTTAAAAGTTGTTTGTGATGAGATTCGAACAAGCAACCTGTGGGTTGTTAGACGTCCGCGTTATATGCCCACCCATCCAACCCAACCACACCAAACTTAACTTCTCTGCGCTACGGATCCCTTTTACGGGATCACATTCCTAAACAACCGCTAGAATTGCAGGGCGCCAAATGCAAAAAAATTACTAAAAATATTTATAATCATGCAATCACAAGTGAAATATACCAAAACACAGCTTAGCTTGTTGTTAATCCACCTATCGTGTAAGATTTTGAAAATTAATTTTACAGCGAAAGAAATCCAAGCTTTTGTGAGTGTAGCTTTCAATGCTACAACAGCTAGCCCCAAATTAGCATAGCAATAAAATTAATCGCTACCCTTAGATAATCTTTGGATGTTTGCACTCACGAGACTCCCAGTTACACAATAAATGTTATTTTTGTTCGATAAATATTACTTTTATAACAAAATAAACGCCATTTGGGTTGCACGTTATGTTGAGAAAACTACAGCCTCGTTCCGGTCCTGAAAGGAAGATGAAAATTTCCAAACGTATCAGATTAAAAAATATTACTCCAAATATTTATAGTCATGCAATCACTCTCGAAATATACCAAAATACAGTTTAGCTTGTTGTTAATCCACCTATCGTGTCAGATTTTGAAAATATACTTTACAGCGAAAGAAATCCAAGCTTTTGTGAGTGTAGCTTTCAATGCTACAACAGCTAGCCTTATATTAGCTTGGTTAGCTTGGTCACGAAAGTCAGAAAAGCAATAAAATGAATCGCTTACCTTTGATAATCTTCGGATGTTTCCACTCACGAGACTCCCAGTTACACAACAAATGTTATTTTTGTTCGATAAATATTACTTTTATAACAAAAAAACGCTATTTGGATTGCGCATTATGTTGAGAAAACCAAAGCCGTGTTCCGTTCGACAAATTCCAAAAAGTATCCGTAATGGTCGTAGAAACATGTCAAATGTTTTTTATAATCAATCCTCAGGTTGTTTTTAACAAACATAATCGATAATATTTCAACCGGACCATAACCTATTCTTTAAGAGACAAACGCAAAATGGAGAGCTCCTCTGGCGCAGGAACTATTCAGAGGACACCTGACTAGTTTTGAAAAATCTTGTTCATTTTTCAAAATAAAAGCCTGAAACTATGCCTAAAGCCTGGTCACAGCCTGAGGACGCCATTGGAAAAGAAATCTGGTTGATACCCCTTTAAATGGAAGAAAGACGGTCCAGGAAACACAGTCTTTTTTTTTATATATCACTTCCGGGTTATATTTTCTAAGGTTTTCGTCTGCAGAATACGTTTTGTTATACTCACAAACAATATTTTGACGGTTTTGGAAACTTTGGAGTGTTGTCTATCCTAATCTGTAAATTATATGCATATTCTATGATCTGGGCCAGAGAAAATGTCCGTTTACTTTGGGAACGATATTTTAAGAAAATAAAAAAACTCTGACCCCTAGCGTCAAGATTAACATACCGTCTCATACTAATTTAGGTGTTCTGAATGTACTTTTACTATGTTACGTCTAGTCTATGAGACCAGGCTGCCATTTAGAGATGAGCCACATCCCAGCTGCACTGTATCAGAACAGCCAACAGGGGGAGAAAGAACCTTGATTATAAATGTTCTGCCAAATCAGCCCTGTACCTCAGTTACTGTTCACCCACAAGTTTACCAGGGATGTCATAGATTTAAGAGAACAAATACCAGATAGACTTTCTTTGTTAAAGTAAGGTTCAACGTCAAATGTAAATTAAATGTCAAAATACAAGAGTTGCATTCCTTTCTTGAATTTCAAAAGCAGAAGAACACTTGTATTTCAATAAGGTAAGCATACAATGCATGTCTTTATAAATGAGTCTTAGCTGTAGTGGTGATGACGGCGTTATATCCTGCCACTGGAGCCTTGGTAACAAACACTGAGGCCTACATTGCACACTCATGAAAGATTTACTATGAATTGTGGGACAGACACTTGCCGATACAGACATTAAATATCCATGGTGGGGGGCTGAGTGAGGCATCCGCCGAGACAAACAGTGATAAATGGCAGAGTACACCACCCTGTGGATGAAGGGGACTGGGGGGCGGTGGGGTTTAAACCGCTCTCTGTCTCCTGACCTTTTCTGCCTCTCTTCCTCTGTGTGACAGGCAAATGCCACGGTGTACCGCCAGGTACCACTCCAAGGTAAGGCTTCATCTCCCTGTCAGATCTAGCCTTTAAGCAGGGGTGTCAAACTCATTTTGCCCCAGGGGGAGCATTCGATCTTCAATGAGGTCCGGAGGGCCGCATTGAAAATGAGTTATATTTCCTTGCCGTCAAAACAGTCTTCTATCCATCCTTTTTGGAATTTTCGATACTCTCCGACTGTCGAGATTTAATTTCAGTGATTATTAGTGAGCTGGACAGTCAAGAAACTGTATGAATGTAGGTCCTTTATCATTTCTACACAGTTTAGATTTGGTTTTAGTCATTTAGTTGCATAGACCACATGCATTTACAATGTTTGACACCCCTGTTTTAAAGTTTTGGTGTTGGAGCTACGGCTGAGATCACTCAAAATGTCATCAGGGCCATTTTCTACTGACACCCCAGCTAGGAGTTAGTCTTTATTGCTATGCCTAGTCTTGTCTACGAGCTGACTTTAGCAGTGAGCCTAGAGACAAGGTTAATATTTGCCGAAGAGTAAAGGCTTTTAGAAAAAAGGGCAGGAGACAGAGAGCGGTTTAAACCCCACCAAAAAATGTGATCATATTACTCCAGTGCTAGTCTCCCTACACTGGCTTCCTGTTAAGGCAAGGGCTGATTTCAAGGTTTTACTGCTAACCTACAAAGCGTTACATGGGCTTGCTCCTACCTATCTTTCCGATTTGGTCCTGCCGTACATACCTACACGTACGCTACGGTCACAAGACGCAGGCCTCCTAATTGTTCCTAGAATTTCTAAGCAAACAGCTGGAGGCAGGGCTTTCTCCTATAGAGCTCCATTTTTATGGAATGGTCTGCCTACCCATATGAGAGACGCAGACTCAGTCTCAACTTTTAAGTCTTTACTGAAGACTCATCTCTTCAGTGGGTCATATGTGAGTGTAGTCTGGCCCAGGAGTGTGAAGGTGAACGGAAAGGCTCTGGAGCAACGAATCGCCCTTGCTGTCTCTGCCTGGCCGGTTCCCCTCTCTCCACTGGGATTCTCTGCCTCTAACCCTATTACAGGGGCAGAGTCACTGGCTTACTGGTGCTCTTTCATGCCGTCCCTGGGAGGGGTGCGTCACTTGAGTGGGTTGATCTTCCTGTCTGGGTTGGCGCCCCTCCTTGGGTTGTGCCGTGGCGGAGATCTTTGTGGGCTGTACTCGGCCTTGTCTCAGGATGGTTGGTGGTTGAAGTTGGTGGTTGAAGATATCCCTCTAGTGGTGTAGGGGCTGTGCTTTGGCAAAGTGGGTGGGGTTATATCCTTCTTATATATCCTTCCTATATCCTTCCTGTTTGGCCCTGTCCGGGGGTATCATCGGATGGGACCACAGTGTCTCCTGACCCCTCCTGTCTCAGCCTCCAGTATTTATGCTGCAGTAGTTTGTGTCGGGGGGCTAGGGTCAGTTTGTTATATCTGGAGTACTTCTCCTGTCTTATCCGGTGTCCTGTGTGAATTTAAGTATGCTCTCACTAATTCTCTCTTTCTTTCTCTCTCTAGGAGGACCTGAGCCCTAGGACCATGCCTCAGGACTACCTGGCATGATGACTCCTTGCTGTCCCCAGTCCACCTGGCCGTGCTGCTGCTCCAGTTTCAACTGTTCTGCCTGCGGCTATGGAACCCTGACCTGTTCACCGTACGTGCTACCTGTCCCAGACCTGCTCTTTTCAACTCTCTAGGGACCGCAGGAGCGGTAGAGATACTCTTAATGATCGGCTATGAAAAGCCAACTGACATTTTTTCCTGAGGTGCTGACTTGCTGTAACTACTGTGATTATTATTATTATTTGACCATGCTGGTCATTTATGAACATTTGAACATCTTGGCCATGTTCTGTTATAATCTCCACCCGGCACAGCCAGAAGACGACTGGCCACCCCTCATAGCCTGGTTCCTCTCTAGGTTTCTTCCTAGGTTTTGGCCTTTCTAGGGAGTTTTTCCTAGCCATCGTGCTTCTACACCTGCATTGCTTGCTGTTTGGGGTTTTAGGCTGGGTTTCTGTACAGCACTTTGAGATATCAGCTGATGTACGAAGGGCTATATAAATAAATTTGATTTGATTTAGAAGATGACACCTCCCTGTCTTTCATCACTTCTGCATTCTCCCCATAGTTCCCACTCCTCCCCTTCCCAAAGCCAGCTGAATGGCCTGCCTCTTGCACCTGGCCCTTCCTGTGTAGAGTCATGTGTCATTAAAGACTGCTCTCAGTGCATGCTGCTCTCCAGTCATCTTCAAACACTCAGCCTTCAGAGATATAATGGCTGTATTATGGGTAGGCTGCAAATCATTGCCAAAACTCATGGACATGTAGATGAACTTCGACTCTGGCCTTGTTGTGGCTCCTGTTTACATTCACACCTGGCTTCAGAAAGTGGCTCTATATTTTCTTTGTGCATTTCAAAAGGTCAAAAGCTGAAGCGTTACAGATTCCGCGATAGAAATGTAAAAGTAATTTCCAATTGAGCCGATATAAGCAGCGTTTACCGGGAATGCAGTCTCTCCCAAAGCTGGAACATTGCCTTCAAATTTAAATGATGAGGTAAAACTGAATTTCCACAATGCGGATTGAATAGAGCCCATTCAGTGACAATAGCCCCTGTTTTTTGGAACTTTTAATAAAACACAGTAGGTGGTTGTTTTCTTCAGAGATTCACTACAAGAACAATACGCTAAGATAAAGGCCTGCCATTTACTATGATCTGAATATTCACAGTGTAAAAGATATTTAAGTATTTCTGTTGAATGATGTCTGATAATAATATTCTTGAATATGCAAATTAATCAGCATTCATAGTTTAATGATATAGCAAAGGAAAGAGGAAAACCTTGATCATTTTGTGATTCATTTATACCATTATCACAACGAGGCAATATTCACCAGCAAACATACATTTCTTCAGGCACAGGGCACTGGGATGCATTTTCACATGTTCATTATGATTCACCCCACACACATGATATACAGGCCTACTTTTCTATTGGGTTTTGAACAATAGGTCCTGTTTGGCGTAGAAACTGTAGGTAGTGATCATGTATGAGAGGTCTGAATCTGGTTACCATGGGTTCACTCAGTCAACTATCACCCTAACATCTGACATGTCTCTGCTGCGTGTTCCATCCCCATGCAACCTTCTCTCCCTCTCACCTTGCCATCTCGTGATTGCTTCTGCACTATCGTATCCCGGTGGGCATAATTGTGTGGCGCTAACCCATACAGAGCTGTGTTCACCCTCAATGTAAACAGAAGCACAGCAGCAGGCGCTTTGAAGAAGGAATGGAAACGCTGCTGCTACTGAGGGAGCTGGTCTTTCTCTGGCCAGACAGGTTGTGAAGCACAGACCACAGTCTCCCGCAGGAACCTATCAGCAGGGGGGAAGAGGGAGGGTAAGTGTTGACATTATAAAACATAGTACATACACTTCTCCCATGCAACTTCAGGAGCTGGAGGCTGACCATTGATCTGACATATTGAGAAAAATCTATTTAGTGAATCGACAGGAGAGAAAAATATATTTTGTAATGCATATGATATGTGAACTTATTTTCCAATCGCCCTTTCAAATGTCTTTCCTACTGTATCATGCTATAATTTGTTGAGCCTATAGGTCAGGGCTTTGTTGCTGCCATGATGGATGGTTAATAAGATATGTGAATTTCATGATGTAGCAAATCAATATTAAGTCCAGACATGGAAAGGCCATGTTGCAAATGGCTAGACATGACTACTGCCTGTGCACACAGGGAGCTCAGGAAATGCCTCATAGTAAGGCTCTGTAAAACCATATGACAAGTGTCCGAACCAAGTACGACCAGTAATTGTTTACTTTAAAACAAAAATGCTGAAAGCTACTAATGATGAGGAATGTCATGACCAGTCCATAGGTTTACTTCAAAACAATATTTTAACACAGTAAAATTAGCACAGCAGAATTGATACAAAACTAAGTTGTTCTTCGACAAAAAGGAAACGAAAGCTGGGCCACTTTGCTCAAAGCAAATTAATTCATTAGAACATTGAATTCATTTGATGCATTTATTCATTTCTCTGCATTTATTCATTTCTCCTTTAATGGTCCTCCCAAATGCCCCAATTATTTCACAGTCCATACCACGGAGTAATATAATAATAATAATATACGCCTTTTAACAGACCCTTTTATCCAAAGCAACTTACAATCATGCGCACATAATGTCCTATGGGACCTCACCTGATGATGATTATATTGGACCAATCAGCTATTGTTGATCTTTTTTTGTGGTTTGGTTAAGTCCACTGTGTTTTCTGTTGTTTGAATGACTGTGTAAACAACAGGAAGGGAACTAGACAGTAGGCTCCTTCTGTAGAATACCAGAATAGGATTGTTGATATTGTTGTTGTTTTGTCAGAGGATAAGGTATAATAGACATGTGCTCCTCTGCAGTGGGATCCTATAGGGCTCTACTGCAGGTTAGAGAGGAGTAGGAGATTCTGTTTCTAAATGATCTGTTCTCTCTCCCGAAGTCTGAACCAAGCAAACTCGTCTAACACAGATTGTGTATGAGCCTGCTCTGAGTCTGTTCCATTCTGTTTTGTTCTGCTCTGTTCTGTTCTGTTCTGTTCTGTTCTGTTCCATTCTGCTCTGTTCTGTTCTTTTCCATAATTTTTTATTCTGTTCCATTCGGTTCTTTTATGTTCTGTTCCATTCGGTTCTGTTCTGTTCTGTTCTGATGTGTTCTGATCTTTTCTATTCTGTTCTGTTCCATTCTGATCTGTCCTGTTATGTTACATTCTCTTCTATTCTGTTCCATTTTGTTATGTTCCATTCTGTTCTAATCTGTGCAGAATGTGCCTTTATCTCATGTCTGAGGCTAACTATCTGACTGTGCTTTTCCTGTCAGTGTCTCAGTGAGCTGGTGTCTACAGTCTCTCCTCTCCCTCTCCTCCCTAATAAGAGCACATTAATGTCTTGGCCGGGTTATTGCTCACTATTCCCTTTTATGAATCTTCAATCCCTATATTGGTGGTGATGAGGCCAGGGGCCTGGGGCCTACTGGCCCCTCAGAAGCTCCTCGTTACCTAGAGAGATAGCAGCTCACTGCCCTATGGCCCCCAGGCTCCAACACATTCATATTTTAGTATGTTGACTTGGCAAAGTGTGCTGAATGGATAGCACACAGCCAGCAAAGGCATTGAAATGGGATCTAATGGGTTGAACTACAGGGAAATATGATGGCAAGCACAATAACCCGGTGATGTGAGGTTTAGGTGTGCTGGATGGAAAGCTAGCAGAGGATGCTTGTTAATGACTGTCATTCAATAAAAAGACATGTATCTTGTTTGTTGAGATGCACTTTCAAAAGGACAGAAATTAAACACACTTCTCTCAAACTGGTCCAACCTCACCAGGGCTAAAAGCCATATTCAATGGACTACTTTTCCTTTGAAAGAACATCTTACGACACAACAGGGACTGTCAAGAGACACAGAACTTTTTGATTTATTTTGTATTGTATTATGTATTGTATTATACATTGTATTAACTATTGTATTATACATTGTAATATGTGGTGTTATTATATTGTTTATTTTATGTATGTTATTTTGTTTCCTGTGTGGACCCCAGGAAGAGTAGCAGCTGCATTGGAAACAGTTAATGGGGATCCTAATAAAACACTAAATACTTCCATTCTCTGTGAGAACCAAATCCTTACTTCTACTCTCCAAATATTTTTTTGTTTATTTATTTCACCTTTATTTAACCAGGTAGGCAAATTGAGAACACGTTCTCATTTACAATTGCGACCTGGCCAAGATAAAGCAAAGCAGTTCGACACATACAACAACACATAGTTACACATGGAGTAAAACAAACATACAGTCAACAATACAGTGAAAAATAAGTCTATATACAATATGAGCAAGTGAGGTGAGATAAGGGAGGTGAAGGCAAACAAAATATATATATAAATAAATAAAAATATAAAAAGGCCATGGTGGCGAAGTAAATACAATATAGCAAGTAAAAAATAACACTGGAATGGTTGGTTTGCAGTGGAAGAAGGTGCAAAGTAGAGATAGAAATAATGGGGTGCAAAGGAGCAAAATAAATAAATACAGTAGGTAAAGAGGTAGTTGTTTGGGCTAAATTATAGATGGGCTATGTACAGGTGTAGTAATCTATGAGCTGCTCTGACAGCTGGTGCTTAAAGCTAGTGAGGGAGATAAGTGTTTCCAGTTTCAGAGATTTTTGTAGTTCGTTCCAGTCATTGGCAGCAGAGAACTGGAAGGAGAGGCGGCCAAAGGAAGAATTGGTTTTGGGGGTGACCAGAGAGCTATACCTGCTGGAGCGCGTGCTACGGGTGGGCGTTGCTATGGTGACCAGCGAGCTGAGATAAGGGGGGACTTTACCTAGCAGGGTCTTGTAGATGACCTGGAGCCAGTGGGTTTGGCGACGAGTGTGAAGCGAGGGCCAGCCAACGAGAGCGTACAGGTCGCAGTGGTGGGTAGTATATGGGGCTTTGGTGACAAAACGGATGGCACTGTGATAGACTGCATCCAATTTATTGAGTAGGGTTTTGGAGGCTATTTTGTAAATGACATCACCGAAGTCGAGGATTGGTAGGATGGTCAGTTTTACAAGGGTATGTTTGGCAGCATGAGTGAAGGATGCTTTGTTGCGGAATAGGAAGCCGATTCTAGATTTAACTTTGGATTGGAGATGCTTGATGTGAGTCTGGAAGGAGAGTTTACAGTCTAACCAGACACCTAGGTATTTGTAGTTGTCCACATATTCTAAGTCAGAGCCGTCCAGAGTAGTGATGCTGGACAGGTGGGCAGGTGCAGGCAGCGATCGGTTGAAGAGCATGCATTTAGTTTTACTTGTATTTAAGAGCAATTGGAGGCCACGGAAGGAGAGTTGTATGGCATTGAAGCTCGCCTGGAGGGTTGTTAACACAGTGTCAAGAGAAGGGCCAGAAGTATACAGAATAGTGTCGTCTGCGTAGAGGTGGATCAGAGACTCACCAGCAGCAAGAGCGACATCATTGATGTATACAGAGAAGAGAGTCGGTCCAAGAATTGAACCCTGTGGCACCCCCATAGAGACTGCCAGAGGTCCGGACAACAGACCCTCCGATTTGACACACTGAACTCGATCAGAGAAGTAGTTGGTGAACCAGGCGAGGCAATCATTAGAGAAACCAAGGCTGTCGAGTCTGCCGATGAGGATGTGGTGATTGACAGAGTCAAAAGCCTTGGCCAGGTCAATGAATATGGCTGCACAGTACTGTTTCCTATCGATAGCGGTTAGGATATCGTTTATGACCTTGAGCGTGGCTGAGGTGCACCCATGACCAGCTCTGAAACCAGATTGCATAGCGGAGAAGGTATGGTGGGATTCGAGATGGTCGGTAATCTGTTTGTTGACTTGGCTTTCGAAGACCTTAGAAAGGCAGGGTAGGATAGATATAGGTCTGTAGCAGTTTGGGTCTAGAGTGTCTCCCCCTTTGAAGAGGGGGATAACCGCAGCTGCTTTCCAATCTTTGGGAATCTCAGACGACACGAAAGAGAGGTTGAAAAGGCTGGTAATTGGGGTGGCAACAATTTCAGCAGATAGTTTTAGAAAGAAAGGGTCCAGATTATCTAGCCCGGCTGATTTGTATGGGTCCAGATTTTGCAACTCTTTCAGAACATCAGCTGACTGTATTTGGGAGAAAGAGAAATGGGGAAGGCTTGGGCGAGTAGCAGAGGGGAGGGCAGTGCTGTTGACCGGGGTAGGGGTAGCCAGGTGGAAAGCATGGCCAGCCGTAGAAAAATGCTTATTGAAATTCTCAATTATAATGGATTTGTCGGTGGTGACAGTATTTCCTATCTTCAGTGCAGTTGGAAGCTGGGAGGAGGTGTTCTTATTCTCCATGGACTTTACAGTGTCCCAGAACTTGTTTGAGTTTGTGTTGCAGGAAGCAAATTTCTGCTTGAAAAAGCTAGCCTTGGCTTTTCTAACTGCCTGTGTATACTGGTTTCTAGCTTCCCTGAAAAGTTGTATATCACGGGGGCTGTTCGATGCTAATGCAGAACGCCATAGGATGTTTTTCTGTTGGTTAAGGGCAGTCAGGTCAGGAGAGAACCAAGGGCTATATCTGTTCCTGGTTCTAAATTTCTTGAATGGGGCATGCTTATTCAAGATGGTGAGGAAGGCATTTTAAAAAAATATCCAGGCATCCTCTACTGACGGGATGAGATCAATATCCTTCCAGGATACCTCGGCCAGGTCGATTAGAAAGGCCTGCTCGCTGAAGTGTTTCAGGGAGCGTTTGACAGTGATGAGTGGAGGTCGTTTGATCGCTGACCCATTACGGATACAGGCAATGAGGCAGTGATCGCTGAGATCTTGGTTGAAAACAGCAGAGGTGTATTTGGAGGGCAAGTTGGTTAGGATGATGTCTATGAGGGTGCCCGTGTTTACGGAATTGGGGTGATACCTGGTAGGTTCATTGATAATTTGTGTGAGATTGAGGGCATCAAGCTTAGATTGTAGGATGGCTGGGGTGTTAAGCATGTTCCAATTTAGGTCGCCTAGCAGCACAAGCTCTGAAGATAGATGGGGGGCAATCAGTTCACATGTGGTGTCCAGAGCACAGCTGGGGGCAGAGGGTGGTCTATAGCAGGCGGCAACAGTGAGAGACTTGTTTTTAGAGAGGTGGATTTTTAAAAGTAGGAGTTCAAATTGTTTCGGAACAGACCTGGATAGTAAAACAGAACTCTGCAGGCAATCCTTGCAGTAGATTGCAACACCGCCCCCTTTGGCCGTTCTATCTTGTCTGAAAATCTTGTAGTTAGGGATGAAAATGTCAGAATTTTTGGTGGTCTTCCTAAGCCAGGATTCAGACACGGCTAAAACATCTGGGTTGGCAGAGTGTGCTAAAGCAGTGAACAAAACAAACTTAGGGAGGAGGCTTCTAATGTTAACATGCATGAAACCAAGGCTATTACGGTTACAGAAGTCATCAGAAGAGAGCGCCTGGGGAATAGGAGTGGAGCTAGGTACTGCAGGGCCTGGATTCACCTCTACATCACCAGAGGAACAGAGGAGGAGTAGGATAAGGGTACGGCTAAAAGCTATGAGAATTGGTCGTCTAGAGCATCTAGAACAGAGAGTAAAAGGACGTTTCTGGGGGCGATAAAATAGCTTCAAGGAATAATGTACAGACAAAGGTATGGTAGGATGTGAATACAGTGGAGGTAAACCTAGGTAATGGGTGATGATGAGAGAGATATAGTCTCTAGAAACATCATTGAAACCAGGTGATGTCATCGCATATGTGGGTGGTGGAACTGAGAGGTTGGATATATAGTGAGCAGGGCTAGAGGCTCTACAGTGAAATAAGCCAATAAACACTAACCAGAACAGCAATGGACAAGGCATATTTACATTAAGGAGAGGCATGCTTAATCGAGTGATCATAAGGGTCCAGTGAGTAGAGGTTGGTTGGGGTCACGGCGATCCAGACAGCTGGCCGGGTAGCTGGCTATCGGTAGCAAGATAACATAGGATGGAGGTCTGTTTTTTTTTATTATTATTATTTTTTTAATTATTATTATTATTTTTATTTTTTTTGTCACCTCGTTCGTTTCCGTCGGTAGATTAGTGGGGTTCCGTGTGGTAGAGGGGATCGATCCAATTGGCAAAATAGATATAGTGACCCAAGAAAAAAAGAAAAAAAAATTGTCCGGTATATTTATTTAGATAGCAGCCGATAAGACAGCTAATAATTAGCAGATGGGTATTCAGAAACGTCGCAATGGAAAAGCCTGTTGAAACCACCTCGGACAATTAATTCGGCAGACCAGTCGTGATGAAACGGCGGGGCTCCGTGTCGGCAATAAAGGGTCCAGTCCAATTGGCAAAAGAGGTATTGTATCCCAATAATTCGCTGGTAGACCTCTTCGGCTAGCCGGCAGATGGGCCTAGCCCGAGGCTAGCTCAAGGCTAACTGGTGCTTGTTTCGGGACAGAGGTATTAGCCAGTAGTAGCCACTTGGTTGCAGCTAGCTAGCGACGATGATCCGGTGTAATTGTCCAGAGCTTGCGTCAGGAATCCGGTGATGTGGTAGAGAAAAAGCAGTCCTATATTCTCTGGGTTGATATCGCGCCTGCAGACTGGCAGGTATTGACCCGAGCTGAAGCTGGCTGGTGTCCGAGTTAAGGGTGAAGACCGCAGCAGTGGCTAACTGACTACTAGCTAGTAGCTAGTTATCTGGCTAGCTTCTGATTGGGGTCACGGTTCTAAAGTTTAAAAAATAGCAGATCCGTACCACATTGGGTGAGGCGGGTTGCGGGAATGTATATTCAGTTCCAAGATGGAAAGTGAAATTAAAATATATACGAAATGTATACAAAAAATACGAGGACTATTTACGCGGGACAAGACGGGACAAGACAAGACAAACACACGTCCGACTGCTACGCTATCTTGGAACGATTATCATGCCTTTATTCATGCCTAAATGCACAGTTGAGACATGAAACATGCAGTATAAGTGAAGAGTAGATCCGCTCAAGGGCATTCATTTCAGAAACCCTCCGAACAGAAGATCTCTGAAGACATGCTGAATTAAATATAAGCTGGGGCAGAAGCCCACCATGTCATAAAAAAGACTATAGCAGCCACCACCACCACCATAGCCGTCACACTGGAGAGTGAGGCAGTGCTGAAAATAGGTTGGTCAGAAGAGTTACTGAGAGATATGTACTGTATCTGAGCGATAAGTGAGTAAGATGCCATTTCTATACAAATCCATATATCTTAACTCTCTCAGATCACAAAACTAATTCATTTGCTGACTAAGAGTGTTAACTAGTATGGAGTTTGAACATAGCCGCTTGACATACAGTGTATTGGACATAGTGTAGTGTGGACCCATACAAATTCGTTTTCTGACCAAGAGTGTTGACATACAGTGTATTGGACATACTGTAGTGTGGACCCATACAAATTCGTTTTCTAACCAAGAGTGTTGACATACAGTGTATTGGACATACTGTAGTGTGGACCCATACAAATTTGTTTTCTGACCAAGAGTGTTGACATACAGTGTATTGGACATACTGTAGTGTGGACCCATACAAATTAGTTTTCTGACCAAGAGTGTTGACATACAGTGTATTGGACATACTGTAGTGTGGACCCATACAAATTTGTTTTCTGACCAAGAGTGTTGACATACAGTGTATTGGACATAGTGCAGCCCTTTCCTGCAGTCAACTGACCAAATCGCCCCCTAATGGCCTCAAGGGTGGAATTTTCATAATTTCATAATTAATAAACATTATAAAAATTAAAAATTAACGAAAATCCGGTGTTTCTATGTCCAACGGTTTTGTTATATTTCAGTCTTCTGTGAGGTATATAAAGTGTAATATTGGGGTGCAAACTCAAAATGTAATACATTTCTACTCTATATCTGACATGGTACAGGTGTCTTCTTTTTTTAAGCCCATAACCATGTGTGTGAGGTGTATACTTTTGTTTCAAAGTAGATTTATTTAAGACTACCAAGAATCACTTTGTGTGCATGCACTTCAGAACACAGCAAGCATGTTGGTTTGGTCAGGTTTAAGTAGGGTGGCAGTGGTGGAGGGGGATTAGAATGTTGGTTTGGTCAGGTTTAAGTAGGGTGGCAGTGGTGGAGAGGGATTAGAATGTTAGTTTGGTCAGGTTTAAGTAGGGTGGCAGTGGTGGAGAGGGATTAGAATGTTGGTTTGGTCAGGTTTAAGTAGGGTGGCAGTGGTGGAGAGGGATTAGAATGTTGGTTTGGTCAGGTTTAAGTAGGGTGGCAGTGGTGGAGAGGGATTAGAATGTTGGTTTGGTCAGGTTTAAGTAGGGTGGCAGTGGTGGAGGGGGATTAGAATGTTGGTTTGGTCAGGTTTAAGTTGGGTGGCAGTGGTGGAGGGGGATTAGAATGTTGGTTAAGTCAGGTTTAAGTAGGGTGGCAGTGGTGGAGAGGGATTAGAATGTTGGTTTGGTCAGGTTTAAGTAGGGTGGCAGTGGTGGAGAGGGATTAGAATGTTGGTTTGGTCAGGTTTAAGTAGGGTGGCAGTGGTGGAGGGGGATTAGAATGTTGGTTTGGTCAGGTTTAAGTAGGGTGGCAGTGGTGGAGGGGGATTAGGATGTTGGTTTGGTCAGGTTTAAGTAGGGTGGCAGTGGTGGAGGGGGATTAGAATGTTAGTTTGGTCAGGTTTAAATTGGGTGGCAGTGGTGGAGGGGGATTAGAATGTTGGTTTGGTCAGGTTTAAGTAGGGTGGCAGTGGTGGAGGGGGATTAGAATGTTGGTTTGGTCAGGTTAAAGTCGGGTGGCAGTGGTGGAGGGGGATTAGAATGTTGGTTTGGTAAGGTTTAAGTAGGGTGGCAGTGGTGGAGGGGGATTAGAAATGAGTTGCAGCTGATGCCGTTGAGAAGCTGCGTTCAAAGCATCTAGTTAAAGTGTTATAACATGCATGGAGCTGATTGGAAGTTAGTAACAGCTGGTGCTTGTTGAGTTAGTAGGGAGCTGCGTTCAAGGCAACTAGTTAAGCGTTGCATTCAGGTCTGATCCTCTCTACTAAATTTTTGTTAATTCTTATCATAAACTATTGTGACCACTCTATGGAAAGGGGAGACTCTCACAAACACGATGGTGTTATTGTTATCCTACGACTCCCATAAGTGTCACTGGACTCGCACTGTAGACCCCCCCAAGTGTCACTGGACTCGCACTGTAGACCCCCCCAAGTGTCACTGGACTCGCACTGTAGACCCCCCAAGTGTCACTGGACTCGCACTGTAGACCCCCCAAGTGTCACTGGACTCGCACTGTAGACCCCCCCCAAGTGTCACTGGACTCGCACTGTAGACCCCCCCAAGTGTCACTGGACTCGCACTGTAGACCCCCCCAAGTGTCAGGGGACTCGCACTGTAGACCCCCCCAAGTGTCACTGGACTCGCACTGTAGACCCCCCCAAGTGTCAGGGGACTCGCACTGTAGACCCCCCCAAGTGTCACTGGACTCGCACTGTAGACCCCCCCAAGTGTCACTGGACTCGCACTGTAGACCCCCCCAAGTGTCACTGGACTCGCACTGTAGACCCCCCAAGTGTCACTGGACTCGCACTGTAGACCCCCCCAAGTGTCAGGGGACTCGTCTGAAGTCAGTACAGTCGATGTGCCAACTTCTGTTTGCAGCGTCCGAAAAGTTTGGGATACAAACTAATGTCACCCCACTGTGGAAAGGGGAGATTCTCACGAAAACGGTGGTGATCTCCATGTTGCTCTATGAACCCCACAAGTGTCATGGTACTCGTCTGAATGTAACCAGTACCGTTTAAAAAAAAAAAAATGGAAATATGGGAGTTTTGTGTCTAACCTCAAAAAAGTGGTTAAATGTGTGTAAAAAAAACACCAAAATATTTCCTGGGCTTTCTTATATCTCCTAGATTTAGGACAGACACTTCAACACCTTGTTCCGTATGATACATTTTTTGACTGTCTTTTTTGCTATTCAATGCATATCTATGGGCCAAATTCAATACTTTATAACATATTTTTTTAAATATTTGATTTGGATACCTAAAGGGGTCCTTTAATCTAATTGTAGCTTTTTAACACAGCAGGGAAGAGAAGGCCATCAGTGCTTCAGGCGTACTGATTCTGCACAAACGTTTTATTGATTGGTTAACGTCATTATTTGGACAAAAAGTCATTGTGGATCAAAGGAATGGTTTCTACAAGGCAGTAGGAAACCTAGTCAGTTTTTTATTTTATTTTTATTTCACCTTTATTTAACCAGGTAGGCCAGTTGAGAACAAGTTCTCATTTACAACTGCGACCTGGCCAAGATAAAGCAAAGCAGTGTGACAAAAACAACAACACAGAGTTACACAGAAACAAACGTACAGTCAATAACACAATAGAAACATCTATATACAGTGTGTGCAAATGTAGTCAGATTAGGGAGGTAAGACAATAAATAGGCCATAGTGGTGAAATAATTACAATTTAGCATCAACACTGGAGTGATAGATGTGCAGATGATGATGTGCAAGTAGAGATAGTGGGGTGCAAAAGAGCAAAAATAAATAACAATATGGGGATGGGGTAGTTGGGTGGGCTATTTACAGATGGGCTAGTGAGTAGTTTGCAAGCGCTATGACGTAATTGTTTCAAGTTTACAACCAATGTTGGGAGAGTTGTCTGTCTGAAGAGCACCCTCTACAAACTGGCCAAGAAGATCTGACATGATTCCCAAACCTAGTGCTGCTCCCCTAGGTCTGGGATTGCCGAGATCACTCTCTCTCTGAACTGATACGACCACAGAGTCCTGTGTGAACAGTAACCTTAGGCAGAACATAACTCTTCAGGTTGACTCTTAGACCTCCATATCACACAGAGCCTACCTCATGACCACCACCTCTCAGCTATTCATGCCCCCACTTAAGTGTACTACATCCCTATGTGGTGCCCTTGAGCAAAGCACTTACAGTGGCTGTGACGCTGCTTTCCAAGGACGTCTAAGGGGGAGTTGAGATATGCAAAAAATATGTATATAATTCACACATGCGTATTAATACACAGTTGAATGTGTGAAATAGGACAAATATAAGCACCAATCGAATAAAATTGTAATTGTCACATGCTTGGTAAACAACAGGTGTAGACTAACAGTGAAAAGCTTACTTACAGGCCCTTCCCAACAATACAGAGAGAGAAATAATAGAAAAGCAATGTAACTCGATAACTCGGCTATATACACAAGGAACAAGTAGCGAGTCCATGTGCAGGGGTACGACGTAGTTGAGGTAGATAGAGAACTAGGAATAAAGTGACTAGTCAACAGGACATATAACAGCAGTGTGTGGGATGAGTGAAAACAGTTAGTAAATAAAGGGTCAATGCAGATAGTTAAATATTTAACCAGATAACTAGCCAGACTATTTTGCAGTCTTATGGCTTGGGGGTATAATCTGTTAATTGTCCTGTTGGTTCCAGACTTGGTGCATCGGTGTCACTTACCGTAGTCTATGACTTGGGTGGTTGGAGTCGTTGACAATTGTTAAGGCCTTCCTCTGACACCACCTGGTATAGAGGTCCTGGATGGCAGTGGGTTCAGCCACAGTGATGTACTGGGCCATACGCACTACCCTCTATAGCACAGGTGTCAAACTCATTCCACGGAGGGCCGAGTGTCTGCGGGTTTTCGCTCCTCCCTTGTACTTGATTGATGAATTAACATCACTAATTAGTTAGGAACTCCCCACACCTGGTTGTCTAGGGCTTTATTGAAAGGAAAAACCAAAAACCCGCAGACACTAGGCCCTCCGTGGAATGAGTTTGACACCCCTGCTCTATAGTGTCTTGCGGTCGGGTGCCAAGCAGCTGCCCTACCAAGCGATGATGCAGCCAGTTAAGATGCACTCAATGGTGCAGCCATATAACTTTTTGAGGAGCTGAGGGCCCGTGCCAAACTTTGTTGGTGCTTGCCGAGACGTGAGGATGGATCAAGCTCCAGTTCAGAGAGTGTGGAGCGGTATCTCCAAGAACAGAAATGTATCTGGGTGTTCAACCCACCTCCCTCATCCCATATGGGTGGTGCATGGGAGCGAATGATTGGCATTGCACAACGTATCCTCGACTGCATGCTCCTCCAAGGTGGATCTTCACACCTTACACACAAAGTCCTGACAACACTGATGGCTGAGGTCACTGCTGTGATGAATGCCAGGCCTCTCATCTCAGTATCGTCAGACCCGGAATGACCACTCATCTTCAGTCCAACTATGCTATTGACCCAGAAGACTGGCATCCCCCCTCCTCCACCAGGCAAGTTTGGGGAAGTACTGTAGAACTCTACAAGCAAGAGTGGAAGAAGCTACAAAGTCTAGCGGACACCTTTTGGAACAGGTGGTGGCGGGAGTATCTTTGCACGCTGCAGAGCCGACGCAAGTGGCAGGACAAGAGGCCAGATCATAAATAAAGGGATGTTCTCTTAATGAAGGACAGTCAGGCTAAAAGAAATGAATGGTCTTTGGCCATCATTGTGAAGACCCTTCCCAGCCGGGACGGGATGGTGAGGAAAGAATGTTAGAGTTGCTAAGGAGGGAACTATGAAGTTCTTCTCTCTGCCTATCTCCGTAGGGGTTCTCCTTCTTTCTTCAGAAGACCCCAGTGGTCAGAGTTAGGTTTATGTGGGATCGTTAAAGACCCCAGTGGTCAGAGTTAGGTTTATGTGGGATCGTTAAAGACCCCAGTGGTCAGAGTTAGGTTTATGTGGGATCGTTAAAGACCCCAGTGGTCAGAGTTAGGTTTATGTGGGATCGTTAAAGACCCCAGTGGTCAGAGTTAGGTTTATGTGGGATCGTTAAAGACCCCAGTGGTCAGAGTTAGGTTTATGTGGGATCGTTAAAGACCCCAGTGGTCAGAGTTAGGTTTATGTGGGATCGTTAAAGACCCCAGTGGTCAGAGTTAGGTTTATGTGGGATCGTTAAAGACCCCAGTGGTCAGATTTAGGTTTATGTGGGATCGTTAAAGACCCCAGTGGTCAGAGTTAGGTTTATGTGGGATCGTTAAAGACCCCAGTGGTCAGAGTTAGGTTTATGTGGGATCGTTAAAGACCCCAGGCAGGGAGTGTTCTGGACCTGTGTTGTTTAGCACCCCCTAGTGGCAGTTTAAGTTCAGCAGTCTAGAATTTACCTGTTTGTGTCATGTGACAGGAAGCAGTTTCAGAAGTTTATTTTTAATTTCACCTTTATATAACCAGGTAAGCTAGTTGAGAACAAGTTCTCATTTACAACTGCAACCTGGCAAGTGAAGCAATATGTAAATGTAATATGTGCAAGTGTGACAGAGTAGTTTCAATTCTTCAACATCCTTCTTTATAAGCTTTGTAAGATGCTATGTCTGTAAGTACATTTGTTTATTAACACAAGATAAATGTTTATCACATATCATTTTGATGTTTCTGTAAAATATGAAGAATTTAGTTAGCTATTAGCTACTTTGTATTAGCTTCAGTGCTATTCTCCCTAGGGACACCTAGCAATATCAAGTAAACAGTTGCATTCTAATAACTTTATTTTATATTTGATTCTAGATTGAGTACTCATTCCTTATTTCATACATTTAGTGCAGTTATTGTGTAAGACATTCTGTGCTCTATGCTACAGTAACTGAAAACATGTACTTTGTTTTTGTTGCAGTTTCACACTGTGATTCAAGTAAACTTAAAAGAATTATGTGAATGAGTGTTTAGCTAACTGGATAAGGGCTACTGTTAGCGAGTCTAGTATAGACACATCAGACACTTGTCTCAAAGCACTATGATTACCTCCCCTTGCAGAAGGGGTGCGCATCCTTATTAGTCACAGAGGAAATACGGGTTTACGGGAACACACTGTCAAAATGTTTTATCTGAGGCTAACGAGAGCTCCCTGTGTACTTTCATTAATCCACTGCCCGTCTATATGAATGTCATTCCTCCCCTTTATATGAATGCCATTCCTCACATCTCAGCCTTATGAGAAATATTACAGTATGATATACCTAACTCTTAGTTGATGTAGTTACAGTGTTTTATCTCAAACATCCAACCCCCTTTACCTTTACTCAATAATGATAACACTGACTAGATAAACACACACCAGCAATTGCCCACCATAGACCTATATTCATTTTGTAATCAAACTATAATCATCATTATACTTAATGTAAACATTACTCCATCTTCTAGAGACGCACAAAGGGTTGTTATGTGGAACATCCCCTGGATTCCTGTAAAAACCTACCCATCCTTCATTCCTCCTTCTACGACGTCAGTACAACAGAGACACAAACCAGCCATAACTCTGATCCATTATATTCACAATGGGACTCTGGGTGAAATGTAATCAAACCTGCCATAGCTAATGTATGTTTATGCAGTATCTTAGTCAGTACAACTGCTGCCTGCCAGAATCACATCCTATCATGACAACGATAAGTACTGTGTATACTCCCATAAGTTACATGTTACAGTGTACAGTACATACAGGTTTGATTGATCTGAGCCCATGCAGTCTCTGCACTAGCACTTTGACAAGCAGTTAACAAGCTTTCCATTAAAGGAGCAATCGGAGTGTCTATTTTTGGACTTTTAAATAAATGACATACCCATTGATTCTTGATGTCTCACAAGCTTGGCAAAACTGTCGGACCCAAAATATACTCTATTCTTTGAAATGTATGTAATTGTAAACAAATATTGTGTAGCCTCAAAACATGGTTAAAACTATAGTTGTGATGTCATGGATGATCAGTTCTTGCATATATAGCTCTGTCTATGAATTTGAGAGTGGTTCCATTTCTTCAGCCCCATCCCTCAGCCGTTTACCAAATCAGTGGCCGGGTGACCCCTTAGTTTTTGTTTAAATAGCACATTACCACCTTAAATGTATGGGTTTTGTACAAGATGGGCACCTCATTCCTATACTGTATGACTGGTTGCCTATATATGGTCTAGTTAGTTGGCACCGTGCTGTGACAGTGAGACTCAGTGGCAGTGAGTGGGTAAAATCAGTGGGGAAGCCAGAAGAAAAGGCCATATTACAACCTACGTTACTAAAGGCAGAGACAATAAGAAGACACAGTGTCAGAATAAATTCAACCACACCTTTGTTTCATCACAAAACCAGAGAGCAACCTCTGTCCGGTGATGTCCACAAAGCAAAATGCATGTAACAAACATGACCTACAGCATGGTCAAGCAAGTTAATGTTTCCAATATTTTCTGACAACTAAACAACTATTGATTTAGAACCAGAGAGTTAACGCAAGTCGTAAAGAAAACAGGAGCTGCTTCCACTATTCCAGCACCATTTCAACTTCAACATTTCAACATCCTCAAATCACCTATGCTTAGTCTAATACAGTGACAACTAAAATATATAAAAAACTATTTAGTCCAATCAACGTAAGTTAAATTTGATGTGGCTGTCCATGTTTCTGATTTGTGTGTGTGTGTGTGTGTGTGTGTGTGTGAGAGGAGTGTGCGTGTTAGTGCAAGTAGAATTAAACATGTTGACTCAGCCTACTTGTAGAGCAACGCTAATGCCATCCTCCTCTCTTTCGTGTTGACAAAACGGTCTTTGAGTACACACTTAATTTTTGTTGTCTTCGGCTACCTGGCTAAAATGCTTGCTCGCTAGCCTAATTTCCTTTCATGGTCAATGTCAGCTAATTAACATTAGCCTTATACATCTAGCTACAGTGGCTTGTGAAAGTATTCACCCCCCTTGGCATTCTTCCTATTTTGTTGCCTTACAACCTGGAATTAAAATTGATTTTTGGGGGGTTTGTATCATTTGATTTATAAGACAACTGAAAACTTCAGCTCTGCATAACTATTCACCCCTCGAATTCAATACTTTGTAGAGCCACCTTTTGCAGCAATTACAGCTGCAAGTCTATTGGGGTATGTCTCTATAAGCTTGGCACATCTAGCCACTGGGATTTTTGCCCATTCTTCAAGGGAAAACTGCTCCACCTCCTTCAAGTTGGATGGGTTCCGCTGGTGTACAGCAGTCTTTAAGTCAACATTGTGTCAATGTGATTACTCATATCAAAATCCTCAGCTGACATCTAGGCATTGGGTGTGTCTAGGCCATTCCAAGACATTTAAATGTTTCCCCTTAAACCACTCAAGTTTTGCTTTAGCAGTATGCTTAGGGTTATTATCCTGCTGGAAGGTGAACCTCTGTCCCAGTCGCAAATCTCTGGAAGACTGAAATAGGTTTCCCTCAATAATTTCTCTGTATTTAGCACCATCCATCATTCCTTCAATTCTGACCAGTTTCCCAGTCCCTGCCGATGAAAAACATCCCCACAGCATGATGCTGCCACCACCATGCGTTTTGGTGGGCGTCCATGAGTTTTGGTGGGCGGCCCTCTCTGGCAGGTTTGTTGTGGTGCCATATTATTTCCATTTTTTAATACTGGATTTAACGGTGCTCCGTGGGATGTTCAAAGTTTTGGATACTTTTTTATAACCCAACCCTGATCTGTACTTCTCCACAACATTGTCCCTGACCGGTATGGAGAGCTCCTTGGTCTTCATGGTGCCGCTTGCTTGGTGGTGCCCCTTGCTTAGTGGTGTTGCAGAATCTGGCACCTTTCAGAAGAGGTGTATATATACACTGAGATCATGTAGTACAAAAAAAGTACAAAAAAAAAAGTATGTATGTACTTGTAATTCGCTCTGGATAAGAGCGTCTGCTAAATGACTTAAATGTAAATGTAAATGTAACAGATCATGTGACACTTAAATAAAGTCCACCTGTGTGCAATCTAACTAATTATGTGACTTCTGAAGGTAATTGGTTGCACCAGATCTTATTTTGGGGCTTCATAGCAAAGGGGGTGAATACATATGCACACACCACTTTTACGTTTTTATTTTTTTGAATTTTTTGAAATATGTAATTTTTTTCATTTCACTTTACCAATTTGGACAATTTTTTGTATGTCCATTCCAAATAAAAATATATTTATGTTACAGGTTGTAATGCAACAAAATAGGAAAACGCCACTTTGAATACTTTTGCAAGGCACTGTACATATTGAACTTCCATCCTCTCAGGCCAGGGGCACAATGTATGAATTAAGGGTTGGATAAGAATCGCCGTTATAATCATTGGCCAGTACGGAGAATTAAATAAAACCACAAGTCCAAATTCCTATCTCCATCCATTGCTAATTTCGGAAAGGGTACGATTTTAGCTAGCTAAAGATGCAACAATTCAAGTTGTTTTTGTCAATGGCGTATACTCTCGATTGGATTTGGTAGGAGTGATGCCAAATCCAACTTGGCTTCCATTGACACTTTGTTTCAGTGCACCGGAACCATTCACAGTTGAGCTCACTCAGTTTAGTTCAATGCTCATTGGCTATTATTTTATACTTTTTTTTAATCAAGGGAGGCCAGATGCTCACTGACTTCCCTTGCATTCAATGCTATGGGCTGCAACAATGTCATGCTCTTTTGGACCAGACAGGATCAACTAGATGGCCTAAACATACAGAAACAGAGGGGCACTGTTTTGCTGGCTCGGATGCTTTCTCCGTTGAGATACAGTATATTCAGCCTCTTGCGAATTGAAGGAAAACTATGAAACGCAGAGAAGATCAATTGTGTACATATGTTTTTGTTAGTTTTTTGGGGAAGCCTGGCTTCCCTTGGCATCCATGAATACACGTCAGTGGGGGGCAGAGACAGAGAGGCCTCTGTACTACACTCATTAGTCTTCATTCCATGATGAGAGAGGAGCAATCACCATGTATGTCTAATGCTTTATTCCCCCTCTGATTTCTACTGCCTCTGAGAGACTTACATTGTTTATGTGAGAGCAACAAGGAGACTGGACGAGAGCTACAGGTCTTTTTTCTTCAGTATCTTAGTTGCCATAGACGACAAGCAAGCAGACTCAGATATGGGGAATGGAAAAGCTATCCACTTTTTCCCCTCAGCATGTAGCCACAACTGTTGCTGCTCGGCAGCTGTACTATTGGAGTGAACAATAAACAGCTGGGCATAGAGAAATCTAAATAGTCTTTCAAAATGTACAGTCCAAATTGCTCATCAAAAATACAATATAAAGAATCTCAAGTTATTTCCTGATGGAGATACAGCTGTTTGTATCCACTACTATCGCAGTCTATCAGTCAACAGCTGAAGATTCCAAGGACAAGGCACCAGTGATACTACTCTGTATATATTCTACATACCAATGAAGCTTGTCTTTTCTTTCACTCACTTCCTGTACCCAAATGCCAAGAGTTTAAAAGGCTGCCTTGTTTTGGACTAAGCTCTCGTCTCATCTCTTTGGTCTGATCATCAAAAACCCTATCCACTTCTTACACTCCTAAAAGGGTTTCTTCGGCTGTCCCCATAGGATAACCATTTGAAGAACCCTTTTTTTTCAGAGGTAGAACCCTTTTGGTTCCAGGTAGATCTCTTCTGGGTTCCATGTAGAATCAAAAAGTATTCTCCTATGGGGACAGCTGAAGAACCCATTTGGAACTCTTTTTTGTAAGAGTGTATACATCTGTTATCAGCATCAACTGAATCACTGAATCAGTGTTTTGTGCTGTTTGTTGTCATAATGGCTTAAGACCTTGAAGAACTTGGCCAAACTTTGAGAGTAGCCTCTCTACCACAGCATCAACTGATTGACATATCCACAGTGAGGAGGAACAGATCCCCTTTGTTTCTGTAAGGCAGCTGGGAGAAGCTAAGCCTTCAGAAAATCCTCCCTAATGAACAAACGCACATGCCAAAGGCTCCAGGGACCTCTGATTAATCACATCATAATGATCAGTGAATTTACTGTTAGCCCGGCGCCATGAGACGACGGCAGGAACACTTAGAAAAAAGGGTTACAAAATGGTTATACGGCTGTCCCCATAGGAAAAACCCTTTTGGTTCCAAGTAAAACACTTTTTGGTTCCAGATAGAACCCTTTTGGGTTCCATGTACCAGAGGTGTGGTCTCGAGTCACAAATATGATAACTTGCATCTCAACTTTGACTTTAACACCAATGACTCGTGACTTGACTTGGACTTGAGCCTTATGACTCGACCTGACTTGATACCCTCCCCAAGCCCAAATATAAAAAAATATGCTGTTAAAAAAAGTGTGCAGCATGTCAACTCTTCATTTAACGGATTACAGTTTGAATCGGACAGCAACCAATCAAATTGTTCCAGCTGAGAAAAAGTTGTGCGTGGCAGTGCAGAGGAACGTCAGCGGGGGAATTCAGATGGAGCCCTTGGAAAGATGGTACCCAAAATTATTTGTTTCGGATATAAAGAGGACGCTGTATCAACAAAAAAAGGATTGCAACTTGCAAAAACATGCGGAAAGAAAATTACAGACGGAGGCGCAACAATTTCCAACTTTCTTCGACATTTGAAGCTGCACAAAGAACAGTAAGTCGTGGCTAATATAGACAACAGCTATATATTTTATTACTTTACTAGTGTATCATGTAGGCTAACGTAACGTTAAATCAATGAGCCTCCATACAGTCAGTCAGTACAGGAACGTGATCATTGCACCCAAGATTGAGCTACAACTGGCTAGGCAGTTGGTAGCCTAAATCCAGCCTGATGTTACTGCTGTTCCTAAAACCATTGACATACGTTATCCTACTGTAACCACACAGAGAGTGTGTGTGTGTGTGTTAAGGTTGGGCGATTGTGTACAAGCCTACATAGCCTGATTGCGCCCCATAGCCATCCTCGATAGTCGATCACTATTAAGGGGGGGGGGGGGGGGGTCTTATGGCTACCCATGTATTTCCAATGCAAATATAACATTTAGGTAATAAATATATATTTTTAAAAGCATTCAAGATTTGCGTTAATGTAATATACTAACTATTACTCTTGTTAAAAATATGAAATAGTATTATATTGGGTGAAGTGCACATTATGACTTGTTTTGGACATAACTCAAAGTTTAGGACTTGAGACTTGACTCGGACTTGCCTGTCTTGACTTGGGACTTGACTTGGGACTTGAGTGCTAAGACTAGAGACATACTTGTGACTTGTAAAACAATTACTTGGTCCCACCTCTGCCATGTACAGTTGAACCCTCTGTGGAAATGGGTTCAACAGCACCTACACACACACACAAACACATTTTAAATACTTCATTTGAATCCACAAATCACATTAGAGTTGAAGGATTCAAACAATTCAAATGACAGATACAGTATCTTGACACTTATGGATACAGAAAGCACCTTCTTCTCCAGACAGATAGGCTATCTTGCATGTTGAATAGCTAGGGAACATGAAAAAGGCCTTAATTTGCTCATTTACTTATTTTACAACCAGCTGACATTTACTGTCCTTTCCCCTAATTAGTTTAGCGACTAAAGGTCAGACATGGTGCTTTACAAAGTGACAAATCAATGCTGGGATTACTGTGCAACTCAGAGAGGGAACAGAATTGTGTTTTTTTTTTAATATTGGTTAACCATTCTTGATCCATGTAAGTCCATTGAGAACAAAAACATTTAATTGAAGGCCTTGTCAATAGGCTTTAAACACAGCAATAAGTTACCAACGTTTTGAAGAAAGAATAAACTATTGGAGAAAGCATGAATCATAGCAAAATATAAACGTTTTAGCTTTAGGGATAAAGAACATATAATAATGATGTAGACTATAACAAAAATACAAAGTGTCAGATGATCAACGCTCTACTTGAAGACTTAACATTGAAAGTATCCTTCATCACACTGAATATCCACGACTGAGCATTTAATAACAACAAACCTTGAAAGATTGTCTGTGTTTGTATTGCTTGTTCCATCACTTGCTCTGCAGGAAACGATAGGACGCGCTGTGATGCGAGGACAATAGTGGGGGGTGGGTAGGCAGAACGGAGATTCCTGTGAGTGTGCATTGAGAAATAATTGAGCGCCGTCAAAGCCATTCATTCAAGACCTTGACGAGCGCAGCTCTGTAATTCAGCACCACAGTCTACTGAACAGCGCACAACGCAGGCACGACGAATGATAGCGAATGCCAGTGGATGGATTCAAACAGTGGCACAATATTTCCACACTTTATATTCAAACTAAAGTAATATTTCAGAGCAAAACTTAGTTGGATAAAGCTTTTCTCCACTCTCCGCTTGCGTGATGCTGGTGTAGGCAAAAAATGCTCTTTGGGATGACTGTCTGCTCCCGGCACCGGGGATCGGGGTCTAGATAGGCGTTAGGAGTGGTGTGGAGCTGCGGAAGAGCCCCTACATTCAGAAGGATGCTGGTGGGAAATGCCTGGAGACAGAGAGGACGAGATTTGTCGAAAGGCTCTAGAACTGCTGTCGGATCTATGTTCTAGGGGCGAAGTGCAAAACGACAATTGTGTGGATTTCATATACTATTTCCGAGATCTTGCCAGACCGAGATACTCAGACTCAGGTATGTTGTGCAATAATGTGAAATACAACATATTGATTTAGCTATAACAATTTTGAGATAGATTTTGTACAGGATGGTGAGATTTAAAAGTTCTTCAATTACTCAATCTCAGAATTTTTAATCATCCACACTTTTGAAAAGAGCGTTATAATAGCAAATTCTGCGGTTTTAAAACATTTTGCAAGACACTTTTTAGGCTAGTGACTTCTCTGGTTAAATAAAAAAAATATTATAATATCCTACAAGAGGTTTCCTGTGTTCATCAAGGCGTCTACAGCAGCACAAAAGGAGTGTTTTATTTGCGTGTGTTTTGACAGAGTGAAGGGGATAGGAGCCCCACCCATTTACCATTGCCCAGATAACATAATACTTTGAAGTTCTTGCTCACTGACTCACACAACCATCCAGTGGCAGCAGCACTCTAAATTATTCCTAAGTGTGTTATATTCTAAAGGTTAATTTGACTATTAATTTATTATTTATTTCAGCTGTATATTGACTTTGACAACTAAATTACCTTTAAGTGACAAATAGTGATGATTGATCAAATGGAAATTTTGTTGGTACCTCAGTCCAACCACCACACACTATCAAGTCACAGACCAGAGTGGTATGTGAGGACTCTTGTTACAGTAGGTTAGCTACTGGGCCTTGACTGATGTGTTTATTAAACATGTTACAAATTTCATTAAACATGCATGATCCTACAGAAGTTCTGCTAACAGATCTTTCAACGTTTAACTCTGTGACCTATTTACTGCAGGTTGCTCCACATAAGCAACGTTTTTTAGATGTAAAACTATTAAAACCGCCCAGGAAAGGGTGGGAACTAGTTTTGACCCTCCCATGTTGCCATCCATATCTGAATAATAGAGGACCACTATGAAACTTGATGCTTTGGTTTTGGTCAGGCCCACTTGAGAATCTGGTCTGGACATTTACAAATGGGATTTTTGGTAGGAAAATAAGTGGCCATAAAGCTACATAAACTGCTGGTATGAAATGCCTACGGGCAATGGACAGATGAGAAAAGTCCATATCATATCCTCTGGTAATGCAATAAAAAGCTTTTTTACATCCAAATCCATCAAGGACAGAGATGAGGTTAAGGAAAATTCTCTTTCCGTGTTTCTCACACAATCTTCTCGTGCTAAACAAAGCCTCTCTCTGTGGCAGTGGGATAGCATTGTCAGTAACCAGTAGCTTTCTGTGGATCCAACAGTCTGTTACCGCAGCCCTTCTAGGGGAAAAGCAATCAATCGGTTCTAAAGGTCCCTCTCTCTAGTCTCTCTATCCCCCATATCAAAATGACCTCTCACCTTCGCAATTGTGACTTATTGACATAATGTTGGTGGTGCTGCTGCTGTAGGTTTATTGAACCATGACAGTCAGTGTGCTTCCCTAGAGGAACTAGACAACAGTTTAATGAAAGGCCACAACCTGGACTTCCCCTCTCTATGGATGAGTAGCAGACTAATATAAACAACACAATGGGTCTAATGGGAGAGCCAATATGACCCACTGCCTACAGGCCTGTATGGTGTAGGAGTCTTCTATAATGAGACCACAAGGGGGCAGCTAGGACCCTCAGAGGGCCATTTATCGCCAAACTACCTCAACTTCATGAAAATCTAAACTTTAGTAGATCAAAACCTACTGAGTGTTGTGAATGTGTACGGATCTGTGAGGACGATGAATATTATCAAACACTATATAGAACTAATGTGATCATTCAGTGATGAAATCCCTACACTCTTAAAAAAAAAGTGCTGTCTAGAACCAAAACGAGTTCTTCGGCTGTCCCCATAGGAGAAAACTTTGAAGAACCCCTTTTGGTTCCAGGTAGAACCATTTTGGCTCCAGGTAGAACCCTTTCCACAGAGGGTTGTACATGGAACCCAAAAGAGTTCTACCTGTATCCAAAAAGGGTTTTACCTGGAACCAAAAAGCGTTCTCCTATGGGGACAGGCACAGAACTCTTTTGGAACCCCTTTTTCCAAGAGTGTACTCTCAACAGAATAAGGCACTTCAAGAAGCTTCTTAGGAACATTTATATGTTCATGCTGTTCTCCTGTTTCTGTAGTGTGAGGCAGCTTGATGTACAAGCACACCCCCTGGACAGGAAGCTTTTCTATCACAGGGCCTTATCCTCAATCTATTTCCGTAATGCTGAATGCCAAGCAGAGAGGCACTTGGTCCCATTTTTACACTCTTTTGTATGTCTCGGCTCGGGATCAAACTCCCAACCTTCTAATCTCCATGCCCACAAGGCCACTGAGTTGGTCTCCGTCTTCCGCATACGTCCTGCATAAAACTTCACGTCACAGTGGTTCTCAATCTAATCTTTCTTGCTATAGCCCATGTAATGTTAGTGATTATCCAACATTTCTTCATCAAAATCTCAGGATGAAATCAGAGGTTTGTCAGCCTGATTGTTACTTTAGCACCCACTGAATACAATAAGTGAATGGTTTTGATGCAGCGTCCATGTGAAGTGCCAAAGTATCAGTAATAACTGATCAACCAATAAACATGTATTCCCTAGTCCCTGACAGCAGGAGATACACTTGGACGCAACTGTTTTGGTAAAAGGCTGAGGGATGGGGCTGGAGTAGTTTCCCTGGAGGTATTGCAATGCAAGACTAGGGCTGGAGAAATGAAGCGACTCTTAAATTCATAGACAGAGCTATGGATGCAAGGACTGAGCCTCCATGAAATAAATAAAAATACAGTTTTAACTATGTTTTGAGGCTGTGCAATGTTTGTTTACACTTACATTGTTTAACCCTTCCTTTATGTTCCAGGTCAAATTGACCCAGAACAAAAATACTATTTTACGTAAAAATACTATTTTCCACTATGACCCTTCATCTACTTTCCGAAATATGGTTCTCAAACTGGTTAATTTTTTTTTAATAAAAAATGAATATAAAATAAGTGACATACATGATGTTCTGGGTAAATTTGACCCGCAATTTCACCCCTGCAATTTGACCCCCGCAATTTGACCTTGACCTTGTTCTACCGTATATAACCTTGGTCTAGAAACAAGCTGCTTTCTGCACAGGAATGGTGCTGATCACATAGAAACTGTGATGAGCAACACTTCATCTGAAGTCAATTTGAATAGTAAAAATAGAATAGTAAAAAATGTCATGAATGTCATAAAATGTCATAATTTGATTGATTTATGACTTTGGTACAGTAATCAAACATTTGGCTCTACATTTTTAACAGTTGGGTCTATCAACTCAGGGAAAAAGGCATATGAAAGAAGAATCTCAGCTACTGGAAAATACGTTTTGGGATATATTTCTAATATATTTCTAATCTTTATGTACTTACTGTACTTACTATACGGGCCAAATTGACCCGGAACCCAAATGGTGTAGGCCTGATCCAACATAAGGGAGGGGTTAAAACATTGGAGTGAAACAGACTCATATTTTGGTTACGGCAGTTGAAATAAGCACATGATGCATTTCTAAGTCATATTCTTCAAGAATCAGTGAGTACATTCATTTATAAGTCCAAAGTGCATGTAGCAACTCCAGATTGCCTCTTTAAATCCATCCTGCAACTCTTTTTGAAGATCAACACCAATCATGCATGTGAAATATTTGTTTGATCATCAGACAACCTTGGCTAACAGCTCCTCTTGCTTGTTGTGTTTCGTTCAATTGTATCATCAAAGAGAACGCTAGCCACAGTCAACACAGGTCATCGTGAGTGAAGTCTCTTAGATGTTTCATCTTCGCTAAGAGATCTATTTAAACATTTTGCATTGTTTAAAAAAGATATGCAATACTTCTGTTATAGTCCCCAATACAGTATTTCTCAAGACTGTTGGTGCCTTTACATTTGATTGTTTTTACACACATCATTTATAAGCAGGGGTTGGAATCGGTTCAGGGAACAGAACCGAAAACCATAAAATACATTTTTTAAATAGGAACAGAACCGGAACCAAGAACAAAAGCATGGGAACTGGTTAATAATGTTATTTTACATTCCAGGGATTTTTTTCTTAAAAAAACACAACAAAGCGCCCATGCAAAGCCCTGACTTTGTCACTCAGAAACTTATTCCAGTGTCTTCATGCCTTCCAGCTGAAAATCTTTGCCAGTGTGTGTGTAGGCTACCTGACCCCCCCGACCCTCCCTCAGAAGCATAGTCGGGGGAGGGGTATTTTTGTAATAATAATGTATATTCTTTTTGTTTTTGCTCAATCTGAGTGGGAGGGTTCCCCAGGCCCATCCATGCCTACGCCCTTGGTGCCGCTCTGCACACACAAGCTTGATAGTTAGCTAGCTAGCTCTGGTCTAGCTCTCGTCAGCTCTAGGTGGCATTATGTGTAATGTAATGGAACTGAGAGTCATGATAAAGGGCTAGCTCTGGTCCAAATGTTAGTTAAGCCAACTCAAAGACATTCAAAGTTCCTTCATAGAAGCGCTCCTCTGTAGGTACAATTCTGTGGACCTAATCCAGATAACGCATGTCATAACAACAAGATGCCCAGTGCGTCATGCACAGTGCTCTCCTCACCCACAAATTTCAGTCGCATCTCTCATCCTACACTACACTTGTCTGTCCACTTCATATAGATAACCTGCTCCGCTCCATAGAAACCTGCTCTATCCATTGGTGAAGTAATTTAATGTCGAGCTATGATTTCAGAGGTTTAAAAATTAACAGAAAGGAACAATATAAACTGTTACTTTTTTTGGGTTCGAACCTGTTCAGAACTTTATTTTTCTGGTCGGAATAGTGGAACTGAACAAAAGAAATTATGGTTCTGTTCAGAACAAAACGATTGGTAAATAATTTTGGTTCCAACACCTGTTTATAAAATATTGTATTGAAATATGTGAGAAAATGTGTGATTCCAAAAACTGTCGGACACTAATTTGATAGTTTAGCAGACATACTGTAAAAAAAAAAATCTTTCACACATTCTTTGACAGACTGTGGGGCTTGAATTGTAGGAGTGTTCTTTGTAATTTTAACCTTGGCTTCTTTTTAAAAGCTGTTTTCACACGTTGCTCTCATAACCTGTCTGAGCGTCTGCCTGAACGTCTGCCTGTCTGAAATGGAACACAGGATCTATTATGCTTACAGTGTGAAATATTAGAGAGGTTCAGTTCATTTATATGGATAGACCCTATCAAGGGAACCACATGTTGTTCCACCATAATTTGTTCTCTAATCCACAGTATGAGCAAACGCAACCATAGCAGGGCTGCCTAATTAGTACATTATATCCCCTATACAGCACATTGAATACACATAGTTCTATACATACTGGATATACAATTATAAAAAATGATATGCACACGTGAAATCAGCATGTCTACACATTTGGGTTGTGTGTGTGTGTGTGTGTGTGTGTGTGTGTGTGTGTGTGTGTGTGTGTGTGTGTGTGAGAGTGCTAGTGTTGGGTGGTTGCTTGTGGTTGATTAATACAATATTAATAATTAAAATAATTAAGCCAGTGCTAATTAAACATGTCAGTCAGTATTCCTTTGAGAAAGTTTTTAACTTTAACCCTGTGTCGTGTTTGTAATGAATTGAGCTGCAGATTTAATTAGAGGCAGTGGTATTTAGAGCACATTATATTGACTGCACCTTGTCAGTTTTAGGATAGGAAGAGCAGATTTGTCCCAGGAGGGCTGGGAGTTTGGTGGGACACAACTTTCATACATTCAATTAGCAAGGGAAAGAGCAATTCTGCTTACAAACTCCTCATATAGTGTCCTTGATTTCTTCTCTTTTTAGAACAGCCAAATTTAGATATACCAAAGATTGTCAAAATAGCAGACAACCAGATGAGTGAATCCTCAAAAACTGGTCCCACAATGTCTGGGCATGCCATCTCTCTATGGCTTAGTGCAGAAGCCCCAGTTGGTCTCCAGTGCAGTATGTGGGCCAGCTCAATGAGCCCATGGATCCCTGGCTGCACACTGTGAATGTGTACTGCAGAGCTGCAAAGCCCAACCAGGATGGAGTGGTGGGAGGAATAACTCAACACCAAATGAGGCTCCATTTCCCTCCACTGCTCTAGATAATCAAAAGGAAGTACGGCCGACAGACAGTGTACACAATAGATCTGATTGGAAGCTATGGCAGTTGCAGGACACTGACAGGGGCTTATTCACTGTGGACCAAAAGCCCTCGGTGTCTGTATAGCCTGATTCTCAATGACTGAGGGGAGACATTACATTAACATTTTAGTAGACGCTCTTATCTAGAGCGACTTACAGTAGTGAGTTCATACATTTTCTCGTACTGGTTCCCCATGGAAGTCAAACCCACAAACCCTGACGTTGCAAGCGCCATGCTCTACCAGCTGAGCCACACGGGACCACACAGAGACAGGGTGAGCTCATCCATCAGGTAGTGAGATGCTCTTTATGAGAACTGGAACTTATACTGATAGCCTGGTGTGTTCTATCTCAGACAAAAGCCTGTTCCCTTTCACTGTCTGTGAGAGGCCATTTGAGATGGGAGGACTTACTGATGAGTTAATGTTGACTGAGCAGTACTCTATAACCTGCTAAAACCCATCAGAGTTTTCCATCCCTTGCTAATGGATACAATTGCAGGCCTAGTCTTAAAATCCAGAGGACAATGTCCATCAAATTGCCCTTACGTCTTTCATTACAGTGATGTTTATGATAAAGTACACATTTTTGTGCAATATCAAGATGAGGAAAACATTGAGAGATATAAAGAAAAGTTAATAGCATAATAATATGTTGATATCAATACAAAAAATATCTTTGTACTATCCCTAATTCCATCTCTCACAATGGTTCTGTCTGTCCAGATGTTTCGGTCAGCCTGCTGTCACTGTTGGTGACCACCTGTGGCCTGGCTCTTTTCGGGGTCTCACTCTTCTTTTCATGGAAGCTGTGCTGGGTGCCATGGTGCGACCGTGGCCTTCCCGAGGGCTTGAAGGATGGCCACGGGGACCAGCAGCCAGTCCTGATGGAGATGGATGGTGTGGAGAATGAGTACAGCGAGGACTGTGTCAAGGAGCCCTCAGGCCTTTTAGCACCAGAGTCAGCCATGAAGATCAGCCACACGTCCCCAGACATCCCCCTGGAGGTCCAGTCCAAGCCCAAGGAGAACCACATCCGCCACATTGCCCGCGTGCAGCGCCAGATCACTGAACCCACCTCCTCTGTCCGGTCAGCCCCACAAAACAGAAACAATAACAAGGCAATTCAACTAACCCTGTTGCATTAGGTCTAGAGATAGCTAATGATAACTGGTTTCTCTACCCTCTGTAGGCACAACTCCTTCCGCCGCCAGATGAACCTGTCCAACCCAGACTTCAACATGGGCCAGTTCCAGAGACAGGAGTCCCTGGCCACTCTGGGCCGGATCAAACCTGAGCTCTATAAGCAGCACTCCGTGGACACGGACGACGGCAGGAGGGCCGACAGCTGCGGACGGATACACTTCATCCTCAAGTTCGACTGTGACCTGGAGCAGCTCATCATCAAGATCCACAAGGCCCAGGACTTACCGGCCAAGGACTTCACAGGAACCTCTGACCCTTATATAAAAATCTACCTGCTCCCCGACCGCAAGACCAAGCACCAGACCAAGGTTCACCGCAAGACCCTCAACCCCGTGTTCGATGAGGTATTCCTGTTCCCTGTGGCCTACGCTGAGCTGCCCACACGCAAACTGCATTTCAGTGTCTACGACTTTGACCGCTTCTCCCGCCACGACATCATTGGCCAGGTGGTGGTGGATAACTTCCTGGACCTAGCAGACTTCCCCAGAGAGACTAAACTCTGTAGGGACATCCAGTACGTCACCTCGGTAAGCTAACCTCTTTATGTCTCTCAATACAGTTCATATTGTCTTAGGTACATGGACAAGCAACAATAAATGCACTATTGTGACTTAATGAATTAGTGAATAAGGAGACATTATCTAAGAGAGTTTAGTGGGGAGTCACTGTTCCCCAAGAACCACCCCCATGGTGTTAAAAGAAGGCTAACATCAAAATATACTTAGATGAGTGAATAATACATGATCACACCAGGAAACACATGGGGTAGTGACCTACATTTCAGTTGGCAGTAAAGAGGCTGCTTTTACATGAGAGGATACAGAGCTGGAGATTGTCTAGATTATTCACATGGACTACGTGGATCACTATAGGGAGTTGTAACATACTGAAGGTTTCGTCTGTTCCATTGAATCTCACTGGACATGTTAGAAAGGCTCTGGAGTCTCATTAGGCTTCTACAGTCTCATTGGAGTCTCACTGAAGAAATAAAAACTATGGTGTCATTGAAGGATTGTAAGTTGTCTCAAGGAAGGACTGTAGTCTCAGTGAAATATATACAGTACAAGTCAAAAGTTTGAACATAACTACTCATTCAAGCGTTTTTCTTTAATTTTACTATGTTCCACATTGTAGAATAATAGTGAAGACATCAAAACTATGAAATAATACATATGGAATCATGTAGTAAGCAAAAAAGTGTTCAACAAGTCAAAATATATTTTTTATTTGGGATTCTTCAAAGTAGCCACCCTTTGCCTTGATGATAACTTTGCATACTCTTGGCATTCTCTCAACCAGTTCCATGAGGTAGTCACCTGGAATGCATTTCAATGAACAGGTGTGCCTTGTTAAAAGTTTGACCCAAGTTAAACAATTTAAAGGCAATGCTACCAAATACTAATTGGGTGTATGTAAACTTCTGACCCACTGGGAATGTAATGAAAGAAATAAAAGCTGAAATAAATCATTCTCTCTACTATTATTCTGACATTTCACATTCTTAAAATATAGCGGTGATCCTAACTGACCTAAGACAAGGAATTTTTACTGGGATTAAATGTCAAGAATTGTAAAAAACTGAGTTTAAATGTATTTGGCTCAAGTGTATGTAAACTTCCAACTGTCCATATTTCTGTGCATTTGGATTAGAATTGCTAAAAGGTATGACGTGGAGAAAGGTTAGTGGAAGATTGAAGTCAAATTAAAGACAGATCTAAAAGCTATCAATCCATTAACAGCCAGTCACTTTAAATAATCAATCAATCAATCAATCAATTTTATTTTATATAGCCCTTCGTACATCAGATAATATCTCGAAGTGCTGTACAGAAACCCAGCCTAAAACCCCAAACAGCTAGAATGCAGGTGTAGAAGCACGGTGGCTAGGAAAAACTCCCTAGAAAGGCCAAAACCTAGGAAGAAACCTAGAGAGGAACCAGGCTATGAGGGGTGGCCAGTCCTCTTCTGGCTGTGCCGGGTGGAGATTATAACAGAACTATGCCAAGATGTTCAAAAATGTTCATAAGTGACAAGCATGGTCAAATAATAATCATGAATAATTTTCAGTTGGCTTTTCATAGCTGATCATTAAGAGTTGAAAAACAACAGGTCTGGGACCTGTTGGGAAGGTGGGAAATATAGGCTAAAAGACTTAGAGTAGATATTTTCACAGCTTTCCTCAGGTCAGACTTTCACATGTTGACTCTCAGAGAATGTCAAGCTTGGCGACTTCCTAGATAAAACATTTTTTTCAACATCTACATCCTGTGTCATGCGGGTGAGCTCACTTGGGAGCCATAGGTTTGCCTTAAAGTGTAAGCAAGTACACACACAGTCACATACACACACAAACGGTCACACTAACACAGACATAATCTAGACAAACATAATGTACACAAATACACACGCGCACACACACAGCCACTCAGCCAACTGGGGCAGCCCCCCTGGGAACAGAGCATGGGACATCAGAAGTCCAAGCACTAGGCCATGCATAAATCCTACCTCAGGGTGAAGTTGGGTTTCAAACATCTCATATGTAACATAAAATCTGTAAACTGGCATCACATTTGGCCTTAAAGTTCTACATCTCCATAAATAAAAACTGTAGGATCGCATGAAGAGTAAGGAGGTCAAGAATTCTGTTTGAAAATCTTACACACCACCTACTTCTTTGATAACATAAATTACAAGTAATGGTAAATGTTTGAAATGGTTTTTTTTTACCATATCCCACACCTTCCAGGACCAGAGAGAGATACAAATACCCATACAAGTGCACCAGTTCCAAACCTTTTACTTGGTCTCTATAAGCCTCTAGGTCAGACAGCCACCTTTATGAGTGTTGAATTGAACTGTTAGACAATAGAACAGGATCAATGGCGGTTTATCCTGTCAGGAAGATGAAGGATCTGGATCTGTACGGATGGAGGGACCTGTTGCTGTTTACCACCTTGGTAACACTTTTAATTAGACACAGCTTAACTCATCTATTCTAGAACTCAGTAGAAGACCAATAGCCTCTTCAGGTTCACATTAATTGTTGGGCTGTTATAACAAAGATTACAAAGAGCGCAGAAACCTGTGTCCCTGCCACAACATTCAATAGTACTGATCTGAGCCAACTTGGGACATTTGTAGTTAGATAGTATTTTTGATTAATAGAATGACTGTTTGTGACATTATCCACTGCAGATGGTTTACTTTTAGTAGTGGTTTCTTTGCAGAAATTCGACCATGAAGGCCTGATTCACGCAGTCTCCTCTGAACATGTTGAGATGTGTCTGTTACTTGAACTCTGTGTGGCCGTGTGGGTGCCGGCTAAGGAGTATTGGTGTCTCTGAGGGGTCTTTGGCTTGGTTTGCTAACTACCTCTCTCAAGAGTCCTGTGTATTAAGTCAGAACATCTGCTGTCTCAGCCACTGCCTGTTACCAAGGGTGTACCCCAAGGCTCGATCCTAGGCCCCACGCTCTTCTTAATAGGGCTCCTTTTTTCTCCACTTCCTGTCTGAATGACGTGCCCAAAGTAAACTGTCTGTAGCTCAGGCCCTGAAGCCAGGATATGCATATAATTGGTACCATTGAAAAGAAAACACTTTGAAGTGTGTAATTTTTTTTCAAATAATGTAGGAGAATATAACACAATATATATGGTAGGAGAAAATCCAAAGAAAAAACAAACAGAATGTTTTCTTATGAGAGACCATCCTCTTAGAAATTCAAAAGAAAGGTCATATTGAAAATTAGCTCCCTGGATGCAATTCCTATGGCTTCCACAGGGTGTCAGCAGTCCATGTTCTAGGTTTCAGGCATGTAACTTCAAAAACAAATAAGAAATATCAGTTTTAGCAGAAGGACACAGTCTTGGAAATTTGTGTATGCGTGCGCTATTAAGACATTACACACCTGCTAAAAATCGGTTTCCTATTGAACATACTTCTTTCCGTAAGAAATATTATAGTTTGATTACGTTTAGGGTATCTAAGGAGTAAAGAGAAACCTATTTTGACTTGTTGAAACAAAGTTTAGGGGTAGATTTATGTTTCCTTTCTCTGCATGTTGAACGAGTAGAATACTCAAATCGATGGCACCAACTAAAAAAACTTTTTGGGATATAAAGAAGAATTTTATCTAACAAAACAACACTAGATGTTATAACTGGGACCCTTTGGATGACAAATCAGAGGAAGAGTTTCAAAAAGTAAGTGAATATTTAATCGTTATTTGTGAATGTATGAAACCTGTGCCAGTGGAAAAATATTTTGATGTGGGGTGCCATCCTCAAACAATCGCATGGCATGTTTTCGCTGTAATAGCTACTGTAAATCGGACAGTGCAGTTAGATTAACAACAATTTAAGTTTATATGTACATAAATGTTTAAAATCTATATTATTTATGATTATTTATTTGAATTGCGCGCACTCCAGTTTAACTGGAAGTTGTCCCGCTAGCAGGACCCCTAGCCCTAAGAAGTTTTTACATCAACAACATAGCTCAGGTAGTAGGAAGCTCTCTCATCCATTTATATGCAGATAATACGGTCTTATATTCCACTGGTCCCTCCCTGGATTTTGTGTTAAACGCACTACAACAAAGCTTTCTTAGTGTCCAACAAGCTTTCTCTACCCTTAACCTTGTTCTGAACACCTCCAAAACAAATGTAATATGGTTTGGTAAGAAGACCTCTGAGGGTTTAGAGCTTGGGGTAGTCACCTCATACAAGTACTTGGGAGTTTGGCTAGACGGTACACTGTCCTTCTCTCAGCACATATCAAAGCTGCAGGCTAAAGTTAAATCTAGACTTTGTTTCCTCTATCGTAATCGCTCCTCGTTCACCCCAGCTGATGAACTAACCCTGATTCAGATGACGATCCTTCCCATGCTAGATTATAGAGACATGATTTATAGATCGGCAGGTAAGGGTGCTCTTGAGCGGCTAGATGTTCTTTACCATTCGGCCATCAGATTTGCCACCAATGCTCCTTATAGGACTCATCAATACACTCTATACACTTCTGTAAACTGGTCATCTCTGTATACCTGTCGCAAGACCCACTGGTTGTTGCTTATTTATAAAACCCTCTTAGGCCTCACTCCCCCTTATCTGAGATACCTACTGCAGCCCTCATCCTCCACATACAACACCCGTTCTGCCAGTCACATTCTGTTAAAGGTCCCCAAAGCACACACATCCCTGGGCCGCTCGTCTTTTCAGTTCGCTGCAGGTGGCGGCTGGAACGAACTAGAAAAAAAAACAGTGTTCATTGTTTGCAGTAACTTTGTTGCAATATCGCAAACGGATGTGGCAGTTTCACTATTATTGATTCCAGCTTTAAGGCATTATCTAGGCCTATGAGAGTGATGCAGCTCTGCATTTTTGTTTTTCAACTATTTTAAGGTCATCTATAAATATATTCAGGCCCTATGTTCCTCCAGGAATGAAGAGAATTAAGTAAGTAATATAAATATATTGAAGAGTAAAGTACGTAAAGGGCAATCCATTTATCAGGTTGAGAGAATGACAGAGGGAAGAGGAAAAGGTCAATCAGGATGATTTACTAGGCCAACTGCTGAGAGAAGACCTGTCACCACTGAAAAGCAACACATCCAAATGTTGCTCACATTCCCACCAGGTTCATTGAGTATTAAAGGCCCAGTGCAGTCAAAATTCAGTTTTTCTGTGTTTTATATCATATTGTACAACAGCTGATGAAACTAACACTATAAAAGCATTTGGTCACACTTTATTTGGATAGTCTGGATAGTCTATGTAGATGCTCCACAGATGGCCATACTATCTTAATTTTTTTATCTCACCTTTATTTAATTCTTAGGGATAGGCGTCCCGTTGTGCAGCGCCTTGTGTCACCATCGCAGACTTTAGAGAAACAACAAATGTCGGTACATATAAGTGTCTTATATCGGCTGAAAGCTTAAATTCTTGTTAATATAACTGCACTGTCCAATTTACAATAGCCATTACTGTGAAAAAATGCCATGCTATTGTTTGAGGAGAGCTCCTAACAACAAAATACTTTTTCACCACGATAAGGTTTGATAAATTCACCTCTGAAGGTGAAATGTGTACTTATATTTGGAAATCTTGCTCTGATTTATAATCCAAAAGGGTCCCAGAGATAACATGAAGTCTTGTTTTGTTAGATTAAATCCTTTTTCATATCCTAAAAAAGGTCCATATAGCACGCATGATCGATTTTGTATTTCCACTCATTCAATTTGCAAAGAAAGGAATCTGGGAAAATCTAACCCTAAACGTTGTTTCAACCAGTCAAATCACGTTCGTATGTATTCCTCAGAGATCCTAGAATGTAACCAGACTTCACTATATCATTAGGGGTGTAGTATATCCTATAGGACACATTTGTTTAGAGAGCGACTCCTTCATGGCACGCAGATGATGTGGGCGGTCTTCACTTGATCGACTGTAACTTTGTCAAATAGGCACCAATCGGGGTCAAACAAAGCTAGCTAGAGAGCCAATGAACTGGGCTTTACGGGAGTATCCCAGTATCTGTCGCAAAATGTAGCTGATTGGATCAGTGTTATTTCCTGATAGTTGCTGGTTGGAAATACAATCTACACAGGACCTTCTAAACAGCAGGTTTTTGCACACAATTACAGTAAGGTACTTAATTGTTACCCAGAAATTATTTGATATTGATAAAACGGCTGCATTGGGCCTTTAAGAATCTTTTATTCACAAGATGACAACAGAATCATCCCAAACTCTGTTATTGTTAACTAGTCAAACATGAGTACTACCTTAGGTGGTTTGAATGTGTTAGCTACTCTGATTCTGTCAGTGTACATTTAGCAGATAGCAGCCCAGGGTAGCACAGCTAAAGTGGGGAATCATGTCGTTCCACAATGAGTCACAACTGCTGACTTACGGTCTAATGTTGTAATAAAATGACATGGTCTTACACACGGCGGCTATCGCAAAGCCATTTCCCCTCGCCATCTCCGTTTGTCTCCCTCTGTTTCTCTCTACTTACATGGTAGCAACACACCATGTCTATTAAAAGGCCCTTTAAAAAGAGAGAGAGTGAGATCCCAGGGTGATGGATAATTACAGAAGATAGACTGCCAGCATTCTCACTCAGCCATATTGGAGGCCTTTAGAGCTCCAGTGTAATTTCATTAAAAGAGCACAAGTTACCATAATTCCACCAATGACTTGACTGAAGTGCTTCAACGAATAGAGGGGACTGTTATGCTATAGTCTGCAGATGGAAGTGGTTCATTTGATTATTTAGCCTGAGAGGGATGGGTTGTATAGTTCCACCCCTAATCTCTCCTCTGTGTGTGTGTGTGTGTGTGTGTGTGTGTATGCGTGCGTGTGCAGAGGCCGAGCATGTCTGTGTGTGATTTGTACCACTTTACGATGGAAACCTCCTGCTGTGCGTTCTGAGTGACCATGTCAGTATTGCAAAGTGTGGACTGATGATGATGTAGGTTAGAGGTCACTGTGGTTCCTTGCCCTATGTTGACAGCCTTGATAAATCAACTCCTTTGTTTGATTCAATTGATAGTGATATTGGACACGGGCCAGAGAGCAGTATTAGCGCACCCTAATGTTGTTTTGGATACAGTAGATTGCATTAGATCTGCCATTACAACCATCCAGAAAGAACACTTATTGATGCTTGAATGGATGTGCCAATTTTACATTTTCCACCATGGCACCTGACCTTTTTCAAACTCCCAATCAATGTCCTTGTCTAAACAAATGAAAAGTCAACAACAACCTCCAAAATCATTCACATTCCTTGCAGGACAGGACATGAATTACGATGCACAAAGAACAAGACAATAAACAGCATACATTATTAGTGCAAGTCCTTAGCAACCATGTCCATTGATGTCTGGTGGATGTGATGCAAGGTGTTTTAGAGGCTTTGAAATGGAACATCAAAGTAATTAACTATCAGAGTTGAGACCCATTTATAGCAACATGCATTTTTCATATACAGCACTTTAGAATAATGTAGCGCATCAGACAGACAGCATGTTATTCTTAAACTTTTAGCTTAACTTTTGAGCTTTGAAGTCACCGTTTGGGACACTATTCCTACAAAAATAAATTTTCCAATTCAGGTCCGTCATCAATGAGTGAGCAATGAGCATAAATGGAGCTGTGTTTGCCTTTCAACATATTCAAACTTCAGTTACTTCATCAGTGAACATATTCCCTTAGTAAAACCCATTCCATAGAGAACACAGTGTGGTATATGAGGAACTAAACCCAGTTGCCAATATTGACAATGGGCTTGTCAGAGCCATGACAGCCAGGCAGAGAAGCTGGATATCCCTGGCAACAGAGCTCCAGCAGAGTGTGAGCTAGCTAGCTTCTCAGGGAGGCTGTGTGTGTGTGATACTGGGACTGACCACTGACCCGGCAGGAGGTGACCAGGCCAGTCCTGATAATGAGCGCTTCTCTGTGGAGAGCTGGACTGACCTTTCCTGCTGATGCAGAATAATGGGGCTTCCCTCCCACTGAGCCCAGGGGCCTGCTGACGGGAACCTTCACACAGGGGGAATGATCTGTTATAACATGCCTGTAGAGCTAAGGAGCACACTCACACCAGTGGAGGCTGCTGAGGGGAGGACGGCTCATAATAATGGCTGGAATGGAGTGAATGGAATGGCATCACCCACATGGAAACCGTGTGTTTGATGTATTTGATACCTTTCCACCTATTCAGCTCCAGCCATTACCACGAGCCCGTCCTCCCCAACTAAGGTGCTATCTACCTCGTGACACGCACACAAACACGCACTCACACAAAGCTTAATTCAGATGTCAGGCTCGTGCTAGCCAAGCCTGAAGATGCTGCTTATTTCGAGTGGGCTCCCAGCTTCTAAAACCTACAGGATTAACAGGGTTGTCAGGGTTACCGACCATTGTGAGGTGCATGCCTCAACTGGAGGTGAGACTCGTGGCCTCCATATTCCCTGCCGGTAACTAACCTTGTGAGTGATGCTGGTGTCTGACGAACGCATCACTCTCTCACAGAAAAGCTATTTTCAAAGGTGATAATTGGAATGCTGCTCTTCCTGTTAACTCAAACACGGTTCACTGTGAACCAGCAGAATCTCTAACAGGGATGCCAGAGCTATAATGTATGGTGACATCGTGAGACATTCAGTTACTAAACATTTTTCACTGATGTTTTCATTGCTTTGTAGGACAATGTGGACTTGGGCGATCTCATGTTCTCCCTGTGTTACCTACCAACGGCTGGAAGGCTGACCATCACAATGATCAAGGCTAGGAACCTCAAAGCCATGGACATCACTGGAGCCTCAGGTAGGGTCAACCATGTGGGGACTGGGGCTCTAGTCTAATATGACAGGGTAATATATCAAATGTAATTTCTGTCTCCCAGTCTTTTAATAACATTGGCCAATGAGCAGAAGGCATGACAAAACATATCAACGTAGCATGACTGTTGACGAGGCCTTGTCTGCATCCGAAATGGCATCATATTCCCTGTATAGTACAGTACTTTGACCAGAGGCCTAATGCGGACATACCCCATCTGTTACTCCTTGGGTTTACCCTTTCCCTCCCTGTGTCCCAACTCTCTCTAGATCCCTATGTGAAGGTGTCTTTGATGTGTGAGGGACGGAGATTAAAAAAGAGAAAAACATCCACCAAGCGAAACACTCTGAATCCAGTCTACAACGAAGCCATAGTATTTGATGTACCTCCTGAGAACATTGATCAGATCAGTCTCCTAATAGCAGTGATGGACTATGATCGGTAAATACATTAAAACATTTTGCAAAGCTTCTATGAACTGACCCCCCTGTCGTTATGGCAGCCGTTTCTGTTTTATTTTCTGCAAATAGCCGACAGACGATACATTGGAGATAATATAAGGCAAGTACTGGAAACAATGGAACAATGGAAACAATGGAACACTATGAAATATCGGGGACACCAGGCCTGGTTTTCATAGCTGATTTTGAAAAGGCTTTTGATAAAGTACGACTGGAGTTTATATATAAATGCCTAGAATATTTCAATTTTGGGGAATCTCTTATAAAATGGGTAAAAATGATGTATAGTAACCCTAGGTGTAAAATAGTAAATAATGGCTACATCTCAGAAAGTTTTAAACTATCTAGAGGAGTAAAACAAGGTTGTCCACTATCGGCATATCTATTTAGTATTGCCATCGAAATGTTAGCTGTTAAAATTAGATCAAACATTAATATTAAGGGATTAGAAATCCAGGGCCTAAAAACTAAGGTGTCATTGTACGCTGATGATTCATGTTTTCTTTTAAAACCACAACTAGAATCTCTCCACGGCCTCTTAGAGGATCTAGATACATTTGCTATCCTCTCTGGATTGAAACCAAATTATGATAAATGTACCATATTACGTATTGGATCACTAAAAAATACACATTTTACATTGCCATGTAGTTTACCAATTAAATGGTCTGACGGTGATGTGGACATACTCGGTATACAAATCCCAAAAGAAAGAAATGATCTCACTCCAATAAATTTTTATAGAAAGTTAGCAAAAATAGATAAGATCTTGCTACCATGGAAAGGTAAATACCTGTCTATTTGTGGGAAAATCACCCTGATTAACTCTTTAATCATATCACAGTTTACCTATTTGCTTATGGTTTTGCCTACACCTAGTGACCTGCTTTTTAAATTATATGAACAAAAAATATTCAATTTTATTTGGAACGGCAAGCCAGATAAAATTAAAAGGGCCTATTTATATAACGAATATGAATTCGGAGGGCAGAAATTATTAAATATTAAAGCATTAGACCTCTCACTAAAGGCATCAGTCATACAAAAGTTATACTTAAATCCAAACTGGTTCTCTAGTAGATTGGTACGAATGTCTCATCCTATGTTCAAGAAGGGCCTTTTTCCCTTTATTCAGATTACACCTGCTCACTTTCGGTTGCTTGAAAAGGAAATAATCTCCAAAATATCTTTATTTTTTAAACAAGCCTTAGAAAGTTGGTTGCAATTTCAGTTTAATCCACCTGAAAGGACGGAACAAATAGTACAACAAATCTTGTGGTTAAATTCAAATATAGTAATTGATAAAAAAACTGTATTTATCGAAGAAATGTTTAAAAAAGGTATAATTTTTGTGAATGATATCATAAATAGGACTGGTGGAGTAATGTCACACATGCAGCTAACACAGACATATGGAAATGTCTGCTCTACCCAAAATTACAACCAATTAATTGCAGCATTACCACAAAAATGGAAGAGGCAGGTGGAAGGGGATAAAAGTAAGGAACTTGTATGTCGGCCTTATATTAAAGAACATAAATGGTTAAAGAAAAGTGTGATAAATAAAAACATATACCAATTTCATTTAAGGACCAAAAAACTTACAGCTGTGCCATATAAATTGCAAAATAGTTGGGAAGAGATTTTCGATGTACCCATTCCATGGCACATGGTTTATGAATTGATACGCAAAACAACGCCGGATTCAAATTGAATTTTTGAATTTTTCAATTTAAATTATTGTACAAAATTCTTGCAACTAATAGAATGTTATATATATGGGGGATACAATCTTCCCAGCTCTGTAGATTCTGCTGTGAGGAGGCAGGGTCATTAGACCATTTATTTTGGTATTGTCCGCATGTAGCTCGTTTTTGGTCACAGGTCCAAGAATGGTTGAAGAATTGCAACATTTGCGTAGAACTAACGCTACAGATAGCAATACTAGGGGATCTGAAAAGCCATAGTCAATCAATCAATAATATAATAATTATTTTAGCAAAAAAAAAAAATTTTAATTTACAATCCGTGGAAGCTATGAGAATAGGAAGATTCAAATCTTTTGTGAAGCATCACAGCACAGTTGAAAAATATATGGCAAATAAAAATCCGAAATGGATGATGTTGGAAGATAGATGGGAAAGGTTGAGTGGAGCTGAAGGGTGGGACTAATAACAAGATAAACAATGTAGGGCATACGGGATCTGTGAAATGTGTATAGGTGCGGAGCTATTGTGAAATAGCACAGTTACAAGTGGAAATCAAACTGGATGGACAACAGAAATAGAGGAAGGACTAAGAACAAACAAGAGAGAACTATTATAAAGTAGACTGTGTCTGTAAAATGTGTATAAGATGTATAAATTGAAGGTAAAAACAGAAATGTTTATCAGTTTACTCCAATTGGGGGATCGGTGGTAGGGTTTGCGGGGAATAATAATAAAGGTATACTCTTTTAAAAAAGTATGTATGTCTATGTAGGTATGTGTATGTATATATGTGTATATGTATGCATACGTGAATGGATATATATATTTACCCCAAAAAATATGGGGGATTGGAAATGATGCAGACAATTACATTGGAAGCAACATTCTTTCCGCAATATTAAGCTGATCCACCCACAAAAAAAAAAAAAAAAAAAAAAAAAAAAAAAATTGCCGACAAGTTTGTGGTGATTACGATACACTGAACAGAAACTGAGAAAACAGTATATTAGACATATCCAAACACATAGCTGAGCCTCCCTAAGTGTAACACGTTTTAGTTGTTCATGGGTTTGGAAAGCAGCTGGCATTCTGTTAACCCAGCTCAATAGAGAGAGACAGCGAAAACAACATTAACAAAAAAATGAAAAAGGTTTGACAAACAAGCCTGGAGAACACAGAGTACAGCCTCCTTGCCTCCTGATGCTGTTCAGAGTAAATATTGGAGGAGTTGATATAATCTGCCAAACATCACTATAATTATTACACCAAAGAACACGCTGTTGTACAGGATACCAAACCTACAGGGCTTTTTATTCTGTAAGACATATTTACGATATGATTTTTATTATTATTAAGTAAAAATGTGTAGACAAGCACAAATCCACATGATTTTAAACAAAAACATGAATGGGAGTGTATGTATGGAAACAGAAGGTTTTGATGAGACTGTATGTTTGATGTGACCCCCATCCCACAGTGTAGGTCACAACGAGATCATTGGAGTGTGTAGGGTGGGCAACGAGGCAGAGAGCCTGGGTCGAGGCCACTGGAACGAGATGCTGTCGTACCCCCGCAAGCCCATCGCCCACTGGCACCCCCTAGTAGAGGTACAGTTTTTGTGTGTGTGTGTGTGTGTGTGTGTGTGTGTGTGTGTGTGTGTGTGTGTGTGTGTGTGTGTGTGTGTGTGTGTGTGTGTGTGTGTGTGTGTGTGTGTGTGTGTGTGTGTGTGTGTGTGTGTGTGTGTGTGTGTGTGACAATCCATTAATACTGTATGTCTGCCCGTCCGTCTGCCTTTCTATGGGAGTCAATGTGTATACTGATGGAAGAAGAAAGACTGTTTTATCCTTGACATTATGACCACACATCTCAAGGGGAAGTAGACAACAAGCCATAGAGCTCTCCTTCTCCAGCGTGTAAGATATCATAAGGTGAATGCACCAATTTGTAAGTCGCTCTGGATAAGAGCGTCTGCTAAATGACTTAAATGTAAATGTAGGGACAATAAAAGACAAGCGGGATTACATAACACAAATGTCTACTTGACTTGATGTGCCATAAACACAACAATCCATCCATGTAGCGGGAGAGGAGGAGAGGAGAGGAGAGGAGAGGACAGGACAGGACAGGAGAGGAGAGGAGAGGAGAGGACAGGAGAGGAGAGGAGAGGAGAGGAGAGGAGAGGAGAGGAGAGGAGAGGAGAGGAGAGGAGAGGAGAGGAGGACAGGAGAGGAGAGGAGAGGAGAGGACAGGACAGGAGAGGAGAGGAGAGGACAGGAGAGGAGAGGAGAGGAGAGGAGAGGAGAGGAGAGGAGAGGAGAGGAGAGGAGAGGAGAGGAGAGGAGAGGAGAGGAGAGGACAGGACAGGACAGGACAGGACAGGAGAGGAGAGGAGAGGAGAGGAGAGGAGAGGAGAGGAGAGGAGGAAGCTATTTAGAAAACACTACTCCTCCACCCTCATGAATTGACCAGAAACAGTTCCTGGACTACATAAACAATTACAGTCATGCAGCCTACATAGTGAAATAACTGAAGTGCCTGTCATTGACTAACATTGTAGCTGAACAGTCAGCCCTGGGGTGTATTCACTAGAACTAAACAGAACCAAACGGAAGCTTACTTAACCCATCAACCACACGCACGCACGCACACACACTTGACTTTTCATTATTTTCCCCTCGCGTCTGTTCATGCCTTGGTGTTTTGAAATCTTTGTGCAAGACTCGCTGACCCTCAAGACCACAGACAGTTGTCATCAATAATTCACATCCCAGGCCACACCCTCTTTATTAATATGCTCTCTAAAACAGCCATTTAAACTGTGCTCAAACCTGACCTCTCTCTCCCCATCCATCCATCCTTTTAAGGCTATTAAATGCCAGCTGGAAAATGCACACTAGTTGTTAAAGGAACTGCAATCTGAATTGGAGGTCCTCTAAAAGTAGAAACATTGAATTAGTGGTTTTTATGAAACGGAGCATGGCATTGCGGAGGCACAGTGCGTGACAATTGATTTGTGGACAGAGGCGCAACAGAACGCAAAGGGGGGCCAGGCCGTACACACAGAGAACAATTTTGAGGTAAAACGAATGAAATCTTCAGAGTGCATTATGTGACTTCAGCCTCCTAGTTTCCATTTGCCTAAAATTAGATTTCACTTCTGAATCTTTCCTCTTCGTGCAATTCAGCTGTCCATTGTATTCCTAGACCTCATATACTGTAGCCTGGTTGTTATGTTCATCTCTCTGACTGTGTTTCTGTCTCCTATCTGTGTGTTCTCTAGTGGGTGGGCCAGGGGACTGCAGGTGGAAGTCAGGGCGGTTCCACCAACTCTCTGAAGACTCCTCCCTCACCATGATATTATTATTATTATTATTATTATTATTATTATTATTATTATTATTATTATGTGGAGAACACAGGGTGGTGAAGAAGAGGATCAACAGAGAGCCTCAGCATCAAAAGAGTAGGAGAGCATTAAGCTGATGGTAGATGTTACACTCAGTTTCCCCGACACAGATTAAGCTTAGTCCTGGACTAAAAAACATGCTACATAGAGAATCTCCATTTAACAGTGCTTTTGATCCAGGACCAGGCTTAAACCATGTCCGAGAAACCAGCCCTATGTGCTCCCACCGCAGAGTCTGTGCCTCCGTGACATTCTTGCATGGGGGACCATGTTTAGTAAACTGCATGTCCAGTGGCCATTCATTAGTACTATTTGTTTAAAACGCAACAGTGTTCCAGTTTCAGTTGGGAGGTAACTGTATAGTCTTGTTTTTGTCTTGTTTATCACACATTGTTACAATTAATTGGTATTTGTTCTTTGGGTACAGTGCATGGGTTCTTTCTTTTTTCCTGTAATATTGTCATTTCTTATGCTCTTTGGTTGATTACATGTGAAATACTAGCATACTGTAAGCACAAAATGTACCATGAAACTAAGACCTAGTATGTAAATTGTCCATTCAGATGTTACTAAATAAATATTTATATAGTAGTTCCAGTGATCATACTGAAGAATGCACATACTTCTAGAAAGCTTTGACACAACTTGCTCTACAGATAGTAGAACCATCTGTTGATAAGCAGCTTGCTAAGGCTACTGTGAGGGTTAGGTTTTTTTCCACCTTTATTTAACCAGGTAGGCTAGTTGAGAACAAGTTCTCATCAGGTTTAGAATACGGTAAAGGTTAGGGCTAGGGTCAGTGGATAGTTAGCTGAAATGTTAGTGATAGCCGGTAGAGCATCTACAGATGGCCTATCCACAAAAAAGTATGTTCATTAAGTTTACCACACAAAGATTTTACGATCTCAACAGTGAATTGCTGTGTCAGGAAGAAAAGAGAAAATAAACACACAGGCCTTAGAGCCTGTCCTGAACACTTTTTCCCACAAACCCACCTGCGCTTGGAGGGGGGTTATAAGTCCCCAACTGGCCACAGACACTGACACACATGACGGATGCCGAGACTGTTGACAGCCAAACAAACAGTAACGAGGTGGGGTTGTGTCACACATGGAGCTAACAAAAATATATGGAAATGTCTGCTCTATCAAAAATTACAACCAACTGATTATAGCATTACCGCAATAATGGAGGTAAATCGAAGGGGGAGATGGTCGACAGACAAGATCCTTACCCTACATTAAAGTCAAATGTTTATTAATAATAATAATAATAATGTGATAAATAAAAAGTATACCAGTTCCATTTAAAGACTTACAAATTTACGGCTGCGCCATATAGGTTGCTAAATAGTTGGGAAGAGATTTTTTTCGATGTGCTGATTCCATGGCACATGGTTTATGAACTGATACAAAGCAGCTAATGGGGATACTTAACAAATACACAAAACAACACCTGATTCAAAACTTTGAGTTTTATTATTTAAATGATTATACAAAATATTTGCAACCGATAGTATGTTGTGTTTATGGGGAATACAATCATCCCAGATTTTGCTGTGAAGAGAGACTTATTATCTCACTTGTTTTGATACTGCCCATATGATGTAGCTTGTTTTGGGTCGCAGGTTCAGGAATGGCTGACAAATCTCAACATTTACTAACTCTGCAAATAGCACTGCTGGGTGATTTGAAAAGCCATAGTCAATCAATCAATAATACTCTTAGTAAAAATCTAGATTTTTTAAATGTAGAATCTGTAGGAACTATGAGAATAGAAAGGTTCAGAACTTTTGTGAAACCTCACAGCCAGTTGAAAAATACAGTACCAGTCAAAAATGTGGACACACCTACTCATTCAAGGGTTTTCATTTATTTTTACTATTTTCTACACTGTAGAATAATATTGAAGACATCACAACTATGAAATAACACATATGGAATCATGTAGTAGCCCAAAAAAAGCGTTAAACAAATCAAAATATATTTTAGATTTTACATTCTTCAAAGTAGTCACCCTTTGCCTTGATGACAGCTTTGCACACTCTTGGCATTCTCTCAACCAGCTTCATGAGGTAGTCACCTGGAATACAGTTCAATTAGCAGGTGTACTTTGTGAAAAGTTAATTTGTGGAATTTCTTTCCTTCTTAATGTGTTTGAGCCAATCAGTTGTGCTGTAACAAGGTAGGGGTGGTATACAGAAGACAGCCCTATTTGGTATAAGACCAAGTCCATATTATGGCAAGAACAGCTCAAATAAGCAAAGAGAAATGACAGTCCATCATTACTTTAAGATATGAAGGTTAGTCAATTAGGAAAATGTCAGGAACTTTTAAGGTTTCTTCAAGTGTAGTCACAAAAACAAAGCGCTATGATGAAACTGGCTCTCATGAGGACCGCCACAGGAAAGGAAGACCCAGAGTTACCTCTGTTGCAGAGGATACGTTCATTAGAGTTACCAGCCTCAGAAATTGCAGCCCAAATAAATGCTTCAGAGTTCAAGTAACAGACACATCACAACATCAACTGTTCAGAGGAGACGACATGAATCAGGCCTTCATGGTCTAATTGCTGCAAAGAAACCACTACAAAAGGACACCAATAGGAAGAAGAGACTTGCTTGGGCCAAAAAACACGAGCAATAGACATTAGACCGGTGGAAATCTGTCCACCGCAAAGTGGGTGAACGGATGATCTCCGCATGTGTGGTTCCCACCATGAAGTATGGAGGAGGAGGTGTGATGGTGTGGGGGTGCTTTTCTGGTGACACTGTCTGTGATTTATTTTGAATTCAAGGCACACTTAACCAGCATGGCCACCACAGCATTCTGCAGCGATACGCCATCCCATCTGGTTTGCGCTTAGTGGAACGATCATCTATCAACAGGACAATGACCCAACACACCTCCAGGCTGTGTACGGGATATTTGACCAAGAAGCATAGTGATGTAGTGCTGCATCAGATGACCTGGCCTCCACAATCACCCGACCTCAACCCAACTGAGATGGTTTGGGATGAGTTGGACCGCAGAGTGAAGGAAAAGCAGCCAACAGGTGCTCAGCATATGTGGGAACCAAGAGTGTGCAAAGTTGCCATCAAGGCAAAGGGTGGGTACTTTGAAGAATCTCAAATATATTTTGATTTTGACACTGTTTTGGTTACTACATTATTCCATATCAGTTATTTTATAGTTGTGATGTCTTCACTACAATGTAGAAAATAATACAAATAAAGAAAAACCCTTGAATGAGTAGGTGTCAACTTTTTACTGGTACTATATATGGCAAGTAAAAATCAAAACGGGATAGATTTCAGAGATAGATGGGAGGTGTTGAGGGTAGCTGAAGGGTTGGACTAAAGGAAAAGAGGGATAACAAAGGTCAAATGTACCGTGCCCGTAAAATGTAAAGTAGAAGTCTAAGTGTTGTTGTCCATTACTTTACTCCAATTAGGGGAGGGGTGGTAGGTTTAGGGGAAAATAATAAAGGAAAATATATTTAACACATTTAAGAAAATATGGGGGATTGGAAATGATGCAAACAATTACTTTGATGGAAGCCACAATCTATCTGCAATACTAAAGCTGATCTACCCCCTAAATGTCATTATTTTAAATAAATAAACAGTAATGAGGTTGAGGCAGGGGGATGGAAGATGAAAAAATACGCAATGTGTTTGGTGTGATTGAAGGCCAGTGGGGAGTGCTCCAATCATAGTGTTGGAGCTGCACACTGGGCTGCTGATGGGAACACGACACAGGACACTTCCATCTGCAGTGCTGGAGCCAGATTTAGAACCACTCCCCTCCCTCAGGGAAATCACATCAATCACCCAGCACTGTGCAGTCAGCAGGAAGTCATCAGGTGAACTCTGATGAGGAGAAGGGGACCCCACCAGCAGCCAGATGGAGAGCTCAATTAATGATAGAGTTCCTCAACAACTAGATGTGCAGGAGTTGCATTGCAATAACCAATGGTTGCATGCCACATCATCGACTGTGCAGTCAGGCATCAGATTGTTATGTCACATGATGTAGTTAGATGATATATTAATACCTATCCAGGCATTGTAAGACCTGGCATTTTCTGGAATGTAGTCGTGCAAGAACTGACGTGGGTTGGCGTCTGTGGTGTGCCTGCATTCTTACTAATCACGTACAGCATCCAGCCCCTATGCTCCAGTAATTAGTTAGAAAAATAAATTGTTTAAAACAGCAGGATTGCTCTGAAGTGCAAAGCAGTGTCAAAATGGGTTCGCTCTCATGACTGCTTCTTAAGAGCACAGACACCACCAGAGAGTAGAGGGGACCCACTCTTTAGAACAGGGAAATGGAGGCAAGGAGGGAGTACGGACAAAGCATTTTATCTGTGCATGAACGTGTCTTTTCATCCCACTCTTTACCCTTCGGTCTAATCTTACTTTAATGAAAATAGAATTGCATCTATCTAGCTCTTTTCCCTCCCCTGGTCCGTCTTGGTTTGCCTAATGGTGAGTCAGAGCAACAGAGGGAATGTGGATGACAATCCCCCAGCAGACAGGAAGAGCCAGGTGATATGTTGGGAGACGTGAGACGCTCCCAGGATGCAGTCTGCTCAGAGCCAGGTGATATGTTGGGAGACGTGAGACGCTCCCAGGATGCAGTCTGCTCAGAGCCAGGTGATATGTTGGGAGACGTGAGACGCACCCAGGATGCAGTCTGCTCAGAGCCAGGTGATATGTTGGGAGACGTGAGACGCTCCCAGGATGCAGTCTGCTCAGAGCCAGGTAATATGTTGGGAGACGTGAGACGCTCCCAGGATGCAGTCTGCTCAGAGCCAGGTGATATGTTGGGAGACCTGAGCCAATAAGCAACGCATAACTATATATACAGATTCCCAACTTGGAGCCTTTATCATCATGGTTTGAGTTTTCAACACCACAATCAAGTATAGTATGTCGTTCTCAACAAACAGAAAATACTTCCCTCCCTACTCCATCCCTTCCTACTCAGTATTGAAGACTTGGTTTGACAATCTCCTAATGTCATAAAACTTTTTGGTGTTTTGTAGCATTATTATAATAGAGTGGAGTGGATGAACATGTGCAGGTAGCCTACAGGAGACTTTTGAAGTAGCCTAAAACATTGTGAATAGTTGGGTTTATGCCACACATCAAAGTAATATACAGTATTTTAAAAGTTAAACGACAAATATTTAGGGTATATTGAAATGTTAGGTTCTAAGTCGAGGAATAGCCGCTTGGATCAGAAAGGAGGCAGAATGCAGTGTTATGCTTTCCTGAATAACTGGGCCCGCTGGGAGCATAGGCCTCTGTGGCCACATTACAGTATATAAGACGACTTGGGAGAATGATGATCGGCAACAGAAAGCACATCAGTATTAAAGTAAAAATACATCCAGACTGGCCTGCTACTGTACCTTCTTATCTGTTGAGAGTAGACCCACTACTGATCCAAATGGAATGAAACATTCAAATAACGGGGTTTTGCGACATTATTATTATTGAAATTACATTTTCACTACAGTTTACAGCCTAGAGTAGAATTGTACTCACTTGAAAACAATAGTGCAATTATTCATTGGAGTGTGGTGTGGTTGGCTAGTCTCGGTAGGATAATTTGTTTGTCCCTAAACAAGAGTTCCGTGTCTTCATTGTTCATTCATGCGCAATGACACACCTGGCCTCGTTCCTCTATCTTGTGGATTTATATTGAAAATTGGGGCAGATATCAATGATTTTATGTATGGTATGATTAACCTATTGCAGATCTGGACAAACGATCCAACTACCACTATTGTCACTATGACTAGAGGGCAGGATAGACAGTTGACTGGTAGACTGTATTGACCTGTGGTATAGTAAGCGCACAAAAAAGCATAGTGCATTAGAGAAGTACCAAAACACCTTGATAGGGAAGGCGCATGAAAGAAGATGAGTAAATGTGGCTAAATGGAAGACATTATATAGTAAAACCTGCAGAACGGTAAATCAGGGAAAAAACGCACTACCCTCCCCTGTGCCCAATAAAAGAAAGACAACCCTCCCCAAAGAAAAACATTTTGTTCGACAACCCTCTCCTATTTTGGACCTCAGTAAATGTACCTGTCCTTTAAGTGCAGAAGACAAACAAGCATGTGTAAAAAGTCATCCACGAGAAGGATTTCACAGATGAGTCCTTACTGCAATGATGCAATGGGTGTTGCTTTTCAGTTGGGCCACATTCAACACACCTAAAATATGTTGGACAAGTCAATGTCCTCTCTAAGGCAATAGAATTTTTCAGCTGAAGGCAGAAAATGTGGTATCCTTAGTGATTTGATTTATTTTTAAAGACACATTGTCAACAGCAACAGTACAGTGTGTGGGAGTGTATTTAAATGAGCGGATTGTCCTCCTACACAACTGTACAGTGCTGTGAAAAAGTATCTAGTTCTCTACTATTGCATATTTTTGATACGGAACGTTATCAGATCTTAAAGGGAACCTGAGTGAACAAATAACACAACAATTACATACACTATATGTAATAAAAGCATGTGGACACCCCTTCAAATTAGTAGATTCAGCTATTCCAGCCACTCCTGTTGCTGACAGGTGTATAAAATCGAGCACACAACCATACAATCTCCATAGACAAACATTGGCACTAGAATGGCCTTACTGAAGAGCTCAGTGACTTTCAATGTGGCACTGTCATAGGATCCCACCTTTCCAACAAGTCAGTTCATCAAATTTCTGCCCTGCTATAGACAGTCTATAAAAAAGGGGTCAGATGAAGCAGATGCTAAACTACAGGACTGTTTTGCTATCACAGACTGGAACATGTTCCGGGATTCTTCCGATGGCATTGAGGAGTACACCACATCATTCACTGGCTTTATCAATAAGAGCATTGAGGACGTCGTCCGCACAGTGACCGTACGTACATACCCCAACCAGAAGCCATGGATTACATGCAACATTCTCACCGAGCTAAAGGGCAGAGCTGACAATTTCAAGGAGCGGGACTCTAACCCGGAAGCTTATAAGAAATCCCGCTATGCCCTCCGGCGAACACCCCCCCCCCCCCTACACTGCTGCTACTCTCTGTTATTATCTGTGCATAGACACTTTAATAAACCTACCTGCATGATTTGAAGAGTGGGACACAATTCCTCCACAGCGATGTGAGAGACTGATGAACAACTACAGGAAGCATTTGGTTGTAGTCATTGCAGCTAAAGGTGGCACAACCAGTTATTGAGTGTAAGGGGGCAATTACTTTTTCACACAGGCTAATTGGGTGTTTCCTAACTTTGTTATTTTATTTATAACTTAAGTATCATTTTATCTAATATTATATTTTGGTTAAAGATCTGATAACATTCAGTTTAAAAAATATGCAAAAATAGAGAAAATCAGAAACGGGGCAAATCCTTTTTTCCCTTTTTATTCTGAACTCTTGGATAGCATCTGCCAGACTTATGTGACTTGCATGTTACCTTTTCAACACAAAAAAAATGTTCTGCGCTCATGACTAATGTGACCTCTTGATTCACACCTGGCTTGCTATCCCAGCCTGTCTTTACAAATATATGACACATTTGCGCATGCACGCAAAAACACACAAATAGACCTCACACACATTGCATAGCTGAGCAGCTGACCACCGTACTGTATGTTCTGATGTGGTCCTCTGATGTGCTTCACACACACCGTCCCCTTGGTAAAGCCTGACCTAAATGGCTACTTAGAATCCACATGTTCTATTTTCCATCCGCAACACTGCCAAAGGCTTGGCTTTTAAGTATGAACTCTCTCTTACACACTACTTAATCAAGTCTCTTTGACCACATTCCCTGTACATATCTGTGCTTCTTAGCTGGGTAATTTCAAACAAGAAGCAACACCTTAACATCCACTACTTCCCATCTTCATATCTCAGTGATACTCCAACTGCTAGCACAAAACACTACATGTGTCTTTACAGACAAACTGTTACTGTTTGATAGAAAAACTGTTTTAATTGATAGCTACTGGGCTACAAAGGCTCAACTTCAAAAGAATGATGGTCTCGACTGTCAAACCCAAGACCCTTCCCTGGACTAAAATGTAATGATCTGGGGTCCCTAAAAAGCACAGACTCTTAATGTTACGGTGGACAAGTCTAGACTCCCAGGGTGTTCTCTTAATGTTACGGTGGACTAGTCTAGACTCCCAGGGTGTTCTCTTAATGTTACGGTGGACAAGTCTAGACTCCCAGGGTGTTCTCTTAATGTTACGGTGGACTAGTCTAGACTCCCAGAGTGTTCTCTTAATGTTACGGTGGACTAGTCTAGACTCCCAGGGTGTTCTCTTAATGTTACGGTAGACTAGTCTAGACTCCCAGGGTGTTCTCTTAATGTTACGGTGGACTAGTCTAGACTCCCAGGGTGTTCTCTTAATGTTACGGTGGACTAGTCTAGACTCCCAGGGTGTTCTCTTAATGTTACGGTGGACTAGTCTAGACTCCCAGGGTGTTCTCTTAATGTTACGGTGGACTAGTCTAGACTCCCAGGGTGTTCTCTTAATGTTACGGTAGACTAGTCTAGACTCCCAGGGTGTTCTCTTAATGTTACGGTGGACTAGTCTAGACTCCCAGGGTGTTCTCTTAATGTTACGGTAGACTAGTCTAGACTCCCAGGGTGTTCTCTTAATGTTACGGTGGACTAGTCTAGACTCCCAGGGTGTTCTCTTAATGTTACGGTGGACTAGTCTAGACTCCCAGGGTGTTCTCTTAATGTTACGGTGGACTAGTCTAGACTCCCAGGGTGTTCTCTTAATGTTACGGTAGACTAGTCTAGACTCCCAGAGTGTTCTCTTAATGTTACGGTGGACTAGTCTAGACTCCCAGGGTGTTCTCTTAATGTTACGGTGGACTAGTCTAGACTCCCAGGGTGTTCTCTTAATGTTACGGTAGACTAGTCTAGACTCCCAGGGTGTTCTCTTAATGTTACGGTGGACTAGTCTAGACTCCCAGGGTGTTCTCTTAATGTTACGGTGGACTAGTCTAGACTCCCAGGGTGTTCTCTTAATGTTACGGTGGACTAGTCTAGACTCCCAGGGTGTTCTCTTAATGTTACGGTGGACTAGTCTAGACTCCCAGGGTGTTCTCTTAATGTTACGGTGGACTAGTCTAGACTCCCAGGGTGTTCTCTTAATGTTACGGTGGACAAGTCTAGACTCCCAGGGTGTTCTCTTAATGTTACGGTGGACTAGTCTAGACTCCCAGGGTGTTCTCTTAATGTTACGGTGGACTAGTCTAGACTCCCAGGGTGTTCTCTTAATGTTACGGTGGACTAGTCTAGACTCCCAGGGTGTTCTCTTAATGTTACGGTGGACTAGTCTAGACTCCCAGAGTGTTCTCTTAATGTTACGGTGGACTAGTCTAGACTCCCAGGGTGTTCTCTTAATGTTACGGTGGACTAGTCTAGACTCCCAGGGTGTTCTCTTAATGTTACGGTGGACTAGTCTAGACTCCCAGAGTGTTCTCTTAATGTTACGGTGGACTAGTCTAGACTCCCAGGGTGTTCTCTTAATGTTACGGTGGACTAGTCTAGACTCCCAGGGTGTTCTCTTAATGTTACGGTGGACTAGTCTAGACTCCCAGGGTGTTCTCTTAATGTTACGGTGGACTAGTCTAGACTCCCAGAGTGTTCTCTTAATGTTACGGTGGACTAGTCTAGACTCCCAGGGTGTTCTCATTAAGTACTTTAGTTTTTCTCCTCTTCTGCACTCAAATTAAACTGGTAGACAAGGGGTTTATCCAAATAGAGCCCCAGGAATCACACTGTTTTCTGTGATTTCTCTCTCTTCATTCAATATTAACAACAACCGGCTCCACACACCAGGACTGTTGGAGAAACCCATTTCAGATTGGGAAGGGTGAATTGTGTTACAGATCCTTCCTTAAATAAATTGCCCACTATTTGTTTGAATAACTTAAGTATAATACATAACGTAAACGTAGATTACTTTATTATTTAAGTAATTTGTTTATTACCTAAATCGCAGACATCCGTTTCACCTCTATACACTACCACGCCCCATTAGGCCTGGTTTACTATATGGAGTGATCTGATCTTTATGGTTCCTCATTAGCCAGTCTGACTCTCAGCTCATTACGGCAGGAAGAGGAAGTGTGGCCCACTTTCATGCTCTCATCTAAATCGACGGCAATCAGAGGAGCAACCGTATGGAGCTTCTGCTATCTACAGTGCTGTGATTTACAGCCAGCCTGGATCAGGGGCAAAATTTAGATTATTCCACCAGCGAGCAGCACTTAGTTGAAAGAGCAGCAAATGAGGTCACTTAGTCTGCAAACACAACTGTATCATCGAGGGATTCACACATTGACTATTAGCAGATAACTGCCCTGCCTACATCACAATAATGTCTTACTATCGTCTGACCCGTTGCACATTGAACTATATGCTTGTTTGTGATCTTTTGGAGTTGAGGACGATAACAAAACAAAAACATTGGTGGGTCGAGATAGAATTTCTTGGAGGGCAATCTAATTAGGCAAAGCATTTCAGCACTCTAAAGAGCAAAAGGGGGTGTCTTTTTTCAACAACAAGAAAAGTCATAATAGGTGTTGAAATGGGGCTCCCACTAAAATGGGTCATGTAAATACGTTGAGGGGAAGTAGATGAATTCTTCAAGGTTTCAGAACTCTGGATGGATCCTCAATGAGGATCTGGGAGGGCCACAGAGCTCCTCCAGAGCCCAGGGACTGACGGAGAGCACATTGCGGTGCGGTGGGGGAGAACAGCTACAGGACCTCCCCTGGGACCCCTGTTCACTTAGCTAACCTACTGTACCATGAATACCATTCTGGGCTGCACAGGGCACACATGTTTATGGGGCCAGTTGCAGCTGGTTCTTAGATTGCTGAGGAAGAACAATGTTTGCCAATATAAAATAATTGATCCATCAATGACTTTATCAGTGTTTATTAGCTTTCTTGTAAGACTGTCTTACTTGTTCCATTTTGTTTTACTCTCAGGAGGTTTTAGAACATCTTATCTGTTATTAATAAGAACCAGCTACACATACTCTTGAGTATGGTCTCCTCTACAGTAAACAGTCTATAAGAGTCAAGAGCTGATTCTGAAGCTGGTCTTAATGCATCATCCACATACAGCCCAGATGTTGACCAGACAGACTATGGAATCAGATACCAATAGGATTATCCAGCCATGTGCTTTTGACCAAGATGACTGTGTGGTCTGGCATCCAGGGAACAGACAGCAGCATCCCAATAAGAAACAGAAAGCTCTTCAGAGTCAGTCTGCCAGTGTTTACTCCATCCATCTCCATTAAAGGATACATCCACGCTAATCTCGACTCACAGCATGCCTCTCATCTCCTTATTTTGGATCACAAAACGACTTATCACTCCCTGCAGTTGATCTCTTGTTCAGTCTCTTCTATTTACAGTTTCATTGTAGTCACCAGATATTGAACAGAAGAAACTTGATTTAAAACATAAAACAATATCAACAAAGAGAGACAACTTATTCAAGTAGAATATACTTTTTCCTGTCAAGGAAATTTTCCCATATAAAAGTCTCTTCATGTTATTTGGGACATTGGGCCTGGAAACAGACACATAGTAGTGCATTTGTCCTATTCTTCCAATGTCTTTCAGAGGGACATCTTCAGGGGATCAAGAGATTGTGGCTGCCTGTTATATTTCACAATATTCCCACCACTAAACAGACAGCATCTGATGGAGGGGAATTTTCTTTAAACAAAGTAAATCCGAATCACAAGCTTTTCGAGGGATCATCAGATTCAGGGGTACAGTTGAGGCCTGAAGTTTACATACACTTAGGTTGGAGTCATTAAAACTCGTTTTTCAACCACTCCACAAATTTCTTGTCAACAAACTATAATTTTGGCAAGTCGGTTAGGACATCTACTTTGTGCATGACAAGTAATTTTTCCAACAATTGTTGATAGACAGATTATTTCACTGTATCACAAATCCAGTGGTTCAGAAGTTTACATACACTAAGTTGACTGTGCCTTTAAACCGCTTGGAAAATTCCAGAAAATGATGTCATGACTTTAGAAGCTTCTGTTAGGCTAATTGACATCATTTGAGTCAATTGGAGGTGTACCTGTGGATGTATTTCAAGGCCTACCTTCAAACTCAGTGCCTCTTTGCTTGACGTCATGGGAAAATCAAAAGAAATCAGCCAAGACCTCAGAAGAACAATTGTAGTTCTCCACAAGTCTGGTTCATCCTTGGGAGCAATTTCCAAACACCTGAAGGTACCACGTTCATCTGTACAAACAATAGTACGCAAGTATAAACACCATGGGATCACGCAGCCGTTATACCGCTCAGGAAGAAGACGTGTTCTGTCTCCTAGAGATGAATGTACTTTGGTGTGAAAAGTGCAAATAAATCCCAGAACAACAGCAAAGGACCTTGTGAAGATGCTGGAGGAAACAGGTACAAAAGTATCTATATCCACAGTAAAACGAGTCCTATATCAGCATATCCTGAAAGGCCACTCAGCATGGAAGAAGCCACTGCTCAAAAACCGCCAGAAAAAAGCCAGACTACGGTTTGCAACTGCACATGGGGACAAAGATCATACTTTTTTGAGAAATATCCTCTGGTCTGATGAAAACAAATAGAACTGTTTGGCCATAATGACCATCGATATGTTTGGAGTAAAAGGGGAGAGGCTTGCAAGCCGAAGAACACCATCCCAACCATGAAGAACTGGGGTGGCAGCATCATGTTGTGGGGGTGCTTTGCTGCAAGAGGGACTGGTGCACTTCACAAAATAGATGGCATCATGAGGTAGGAAAATTATGTGGATATATTGAAGCAACATCTCAAGACATCAGTCAGGAAGTTAAAGCTTGGTCGCAAATGGGTCTATCAAATAGACAATGACCCCAAGCATGCTTCCAAAGTTGTGGCAAAATGGCTTAAGGACAACAAAGTCAAGGTATTGGAGTGGCCATCACAAAGCCCTGACCTCAATCCTATAGAAAGTTTGTGGTCAGAACTGAAAAAGCGTGTGCGAGCAAGGAGGCCTACAAACCTGACTCAGTTCCACTAGCTCTGTCAGGAGGAATGGGCCAAAATTCACCCATCTTATTGTGGGAAGCTTGTGGAAGGCTACCCGAAACGTTTGACCCAAGTTCAGCAATTTAAAGGCAATGCTACCAAATACTAATTGAGTGTTTGTAAACTTCTGACCCACTGGGGAATGTGATGAAAGAAATAAATCATTCTCTCTACTACTATTCTGACATTTCACATTCTTAAAATAAAGTGGTGATCCTAACTGACCTAAGACAGGGAATTTTTACTTGCATTAAATGTCAGGAATTGTGAAAAACTGAGTTTAAATGTATTTGGCTAAGGTGTATGTAAACTTCCGACTTCAACTGTACATACGTCTAGTATGTAGAGTACATGTACATAACTTAGGAATGCAAAAATACATTGGATAACACTCTCTCTAATGTAATGTACACTCTTAGAATAAAGGGTTAGAAAAAGGGTTCTTTGGCTGTCCCTTAGGAGAACCCTTTTTGGTTCCAGATAGAACTTTTTTGGATTCCTTGTATAACCCTATGTGTAAAGGTTTCTACATGGACCTCAAAAACGGTTCTACCTGGAACCAAAAGAGTTCGACCTGGAGACAAAAAGGGTTCTTCAAAGGGTTCTTCTATGGGGAAAGCTGAATAACCCTTTTAGGTTCTAGATAGCACCTTTTTTCTATGAGTGTAATAACCTTTTCAGAGATCTAAATTGGGTTGCCATGTTCTATTCATGGTGTAGATTGTGCAGATAAAAACTTGAGAGAATATATGATGCATATGTACATGTCATTTCTGTTTCTCATTAGCTATTCACTGACGGATGCATACCAAGCATCATCATATGGTGGAATTTCCTTAGTTGAGCAAATTACTCTCACATACGCTATAAAGATGTACAGTTAAGAGAATATACAGGCACAGATGTGCACACACACACAGTGTCCTTTCACTGTCCACGCTGTTACAAGCTCGACTCTCCCGCCCAAAGTATGTCTCACAAAGCACTGAGCAAAGGGTCATCTCTCCATATGGAATTTTGGCTAATGTCCTTTGAAGTTCCAGAGAATGTCATAATTTAGTATTCTGATTCACACTGATGTAAGATAGTGGTGGAAGCGTGAAAAAGAAAGATGCGAGGGAATTATGGAAATGGGAGAGAGGGTTGTGCTGGTTCAGAAGAATTGGGGATTTGCTAATGCCTTCATTTGGTAGCTGAAGGAGACGTTGCTTGCTGGCTATCACTGTTGCAGACAGTATCACAATACTTTAGGGGGAATATGTCCCTCTGCTATTTAACTGCCTACACGATCAACTGTGCAACAGCAAAAGAGTCATTAGAGTAAATCTATAAATAACAATGGAACAGACAGGTCAGTGCAATCTATAGCTGAATACATCATGGTTAATTAGCTTCTAAGATCTATGTCTAGAGTAAATCCAATGTGGGAAAGCATGATACAAGGCAAAACATTTCCAAGCAGCACTGTCTTTGATTAAGGTTCAGGACTGTGTACTGACTGTGTAACCATTACAAACCTCTTGGGACCCTTAGAGAGATAGACAGGATCATTACTGACAGGGAGAATTAGCATCATACTAAAAAATGCTTATTTGATCTGTAAGGTCCCTCAGTCAAGCAGTGAATTTCAAACGCCGACTCAAACAAAGACCAGGGAGGTTTTCAAATGCAGGCTGTAACACAAAATCTGGAAAAGTTCAAGGGGTGTGAATACTTTCTGAAGGCACTGTATGTTGGGTGGGCTAGCATTGTATCATATCAGATACATTGAATATCAATTTGTGATTATGGCATTAGTAATTCTTATTTTGCTAAGTGGACACTTACGTATAACATCTGGATATCCATTTGAGTGGTCATGTTCTTTCAATTGGCAATGAACTGTTACAGCACAGAGTTTCCAAACACAGGGGCCCAACATCGTGAGACTTCAAGTGCGAAGCAGACTCGGCAGACTCGGCAGACCAGTTTGGGGTTTGAGAAGTCAATAAAAGAAGAAATGTTTTTATTTAGTTGTTCGAATTTCTCTAAATCAAAAGGCAGAACCTAGATTCGAGCCAATGTGTTATTTCCTAGCCGTCAAAATTAGCAAAATATAGTCCTTTATACATTGTTTTGGGAATTTCCGATACTCCCTGACTGTCTAGATTTCATTTCAGTGATTATTAGTGAGCTGGACACAGTCAAGAAACTGTATGAATGTAGGTCCTTTATCATTTCTACACAGTTTAGATTTGGTTTCAGTCATTTTAAAGTATATTGAGTTCGTCTCCCCCACGGGCCGGATTGGACCCCTCGAGGGCCGGATCCGGGCAGTATTTTGACACCCCTGTAACTAAACCATCTTTGGTTACAGATCAACAGGAGATGTTTTCAAGGCTACAATGCTGAAGTCAACTGAAAGAAAACTTCTGCTGTCACATAGCCTGGCAGTTAAGAGTGTTGGTCCAGTAACTGAAAGATTACTGGTTTGAATCCCCGAGCCGATTAGTTCAAAAATCTGTTGATGTGCCCTAATTGCTCCTGTAAGTCGCTCTGGATAAGAGTGTCTGCTGTCTAGTGGAAATATGCTTTGACATTTGAAATAAGGTAACTTCCTGACACTGAAAGGATAGTCAGATAAGTGGAAAGATGGTAGGGAGAATATTACCTGATGAAACCAGTTCTATGCAATTGAGCTTTTCAGGGTTGTTCACACACAGACAGATGATGCCATATCTCATTGACAACAGATGGAAAGGACAAACGCATTCAGACAGATGATGCCATATCTCATTGACAACAGATGGAAAGGACAAACGCATTCAGACAGATGATGCCATATCTCATTGACAACAGATGGAAAGGACAAACGCATTCAGACAGATGATGCCATATCTCATTGACAACAGATGGAAAGGACAAACGCATTCAGACAGATGAAACCTGAGGGGTACACTATAAAGCAGGATCAAGGAGTTACCCAGCTAACTTACCTAAACATTCCGATATAACATTTACATTTTGTAGAAAGATAAGATTGAAATGGGCATGGTCTAATTTATTTAATATCTATGTTGTTTTTTTTGTGAACCATAAAATCAATAGTTATTTCTGGTTACATATCAAAGTCAGCTAACTAATGGATTATACTTTTTAGAGTACCTGTCTGATTTCCGGCCACAGACATAAAGTGCTCATGCCTTACATCCAGGTTCATGTAGAGACCATGTCTAGTTGTTACGATATTACTAAAGGTTTCAGGAAGTGTCGATTGCTGAAAGTACACAAAATCTATCAATGTACCAAAAACAAACGTACTGGACTGGATACAGCTGGCATGCAGGTCCTCAGGAGGAAATGAAAACTTCAGTCTTCTCCAGATAATGTGGCACCACCTGCTGGTAGGAACAAGGTCACTGTCTGTTGGATTCAATGAAATCAACCCGCAGAGGGATAGAGGGATTGGGCCAAAAGTAATCTTCTAAAACTATAAACAAAGATGAAGAAATCTATTCAGAGCCTGTGCCTGTTCAACAGTTGTCTGACCAAAGCTTCAACTTCTAAACAATGAAACAACAATCAAAACCTATTTTTTTTTCATAAATACATTATATGATAACAATATCCAAAATAGACAGTATGCCTCAACATTTTGTGAAATCGTTATACAATGGGAGAAAAACAACAATCCAGAAAATAATAGATCAATGCATGCATTATAAAAACTAATTTGACCTTTATCCTGCATAGTTTTGTCTTTTTTCAGGACTGGGGACGTGTCAAGGGCACATCTGGATAATATTAGAAGTGCTAAAGACGCAGCAGCATGAGCAGAACTCTCTCTCAGAAACAGGACAGAGAAACTCCTGGAACTGTCTCTCAGAAGAAGGATTCAAAACCTTCCAGAACTGTCTCTCACGTCAACCAACAACAAACATACAGCCAGATGCCTCTGGAATTCAACCACACAACTCACCAGGGAGACATATTTTTAGGTTAGTTCAGAACTGAATTCTCTTAAAGGAATATATTTTTGTGGTTGTGTTTGAGAGTAGTTGAAATAAGTCCTAAAAGTGTGTTTGATGTATACCTGGATGTTGACACTGCTCGTCCTGAGCCTGGGGTTGGGGCATGCTCAGAGGTCCACCCAGGAAGCCTTCATGATGCAGTATTTTGAGAGGAGGATTGCTCAACTTGAGGTAAGAGACAAAAACAAAAGCCTAAAGACTCCAAACTACATGTTTTCTTCATTACACACAGAGGATGAATGGATTGGCTTATGGTCAAATAAAACTAATATCATATTTTCAGATTACTCTACCTCATTGTTTAGTCTGTATTGATAACATTAGAGCAACACTAAACTAAAACCAATGTTAACAGCAAATCTCAAAACAAACTGTTCACTGTGACGATGCAAACTAGGGACTCCAATGCATATACACCCTACTCTCATTTGGCACCAAACACTGTGTGCAAATGTTTTTGTTTGTTCATGTGGTTAGAGTGTACCGTTAAACATGTCCCAAAGTTCTTATACAAGCGATCACACGCAAGTAGAAATTGTTAACAATGTTAATTAAGAATTTAAGTTACATTGTTTCGATTTATCGACCTGTACTCACCATCACAACAAAAAATGTTGGACTGATTTGGAGGGGCCCAAGACGAAAAAGGCAGTTTCATAAATTAGCAGCATTTCAATCTTCTCGATTTGTCAGTTGGGATAACTAGTAGTACAGCGTCATCTTCTATCACTGGATTGAGGTACGTTTTCGAGCCATATTCCACGCCGGCTCAACTCTGCGCTGATTAGGGCAGCCAAGCGTTTCTAAACTATTCTGGTTCATTTCAGGAGCGCTTGGGCTAGAGTGACATTTGGTCCCATTTTTTTGTTTTACTCAGCAGTATGAGTAATTACTGATGTTATAGGCGCTCTGCCTTAGAAGCCAGTTGTTGCCTCAGTTATTGGCTATTTAGATGATTGTTTGTCGTTTTTAAAGTTTATATGTCAGAGTTCATCAACGTCTTGTAAACATCCATGGTTCCATTTCACCTTCCCCACCTATAAATAAATGCCTCCATTTTGCACCTGATTTTGTCTGAATCCTTAGACTTCACACCCCCTGACAAGACCACCTAGGGTCCACTATCTTACAATCACATTGTGCCACTTCTTAGACAGCATCTGCTTGCTCACCTCTCTTGCCCAGGAGCGTCTGATCAAATGTGAGCAGAACACCCAGCAGGTGGACCAGAAGATCTATGACCTGTCTACAAAGCTGCGTGGCCAGCTGGCTAGCATGGAGGTGCACCGAACGGAGGTAAAGACTCAGGTGGATAATGTAGCCATGCGGGTGGAGCGAGTAGAGAGGGACCTTGAGTACCTGGAGGATAAGACCCCTAACCAGCCCCACATCGAGGTAGAGGAGGCCTTGATGGAACAGCAGATGAAAGACGCCCAGAAGAAAATAGTAAAGATCACACTGGGGACAGGTACTTAGAAACTGATGTTAACTGGAAAACAATGTAATATACATGTGTGTGTGTTGTACATGATATTGAGAAATAAATTAGGATACTTTCAATCTTACTCTTGTCCTTTCATGTATAGACTGCAACATAGCTCTCACTGGTGTGAAGTCTCTGAAGATAGTGAAGAAAGCAGGGGACGTCTATGGATCCTGGCTGAAAGACCCTACTAAGGGTTCTGCCAAAATCTATTTCTTCAGCGGGAATAAGAACAACACCGTACTGGAGTTTAAATCCTTGAAGACCTTCACTGAGGGAAGGCTCGCCCAGGCTCATCCAATTCAACTCCCCTTTCCCTGGCAGGGAACTGGCCATGTGGTCTACAATGGCTTTCTGTACTATCACAGGGCAGACACACCCAATCAGATCTTAAAGGTGCATCTCCTCAACCGCACTGTGGCCGACAGTATGCTGCTGCCCGGGGTTGGCCGCCTGCCTACCTACGCCCTCACCACGCATACCTTCCTGGACCTGGCTGTGGACGAACTGGGCCTGTGGGTCATCTACTCTGACCCAGAGTTTGGGGGCAACCTGGTGATCACCAAGCTGGACAAGAGCAGCCTGGCTGTGGAGCACACCTGGGACACCACCTGTACGAGCCGTGACGCAGAGTCAGCATTCATGATCTGTGGAACGCTGTACGTGGTGTATAACTCCCGCTACGGAGGGCGCTCCAGCATTCAGTGCCTGTACGATATCCACGACACCATCCACAGTGAGGAGAGCCCTGTGCTGTTCTTTCCTAAGCGCTACACCAACCACTACAGTATGCATTACCACCCCAAGGACAAGCAGCTGTATGCCTGGGACGACGGCTACCAGACCATCTACAAAGTGGACCTCAAGCGCAAGGCTGAAGTCTGACACGAGTCTACATTAAACGCTTATCAGTCATAGAACCACAGAAGTATTCAAAACATAACTAATTAACAATGTCCATATTCTTATCATAATAGCTAACAATAATCCATTTAAGTTGAGGTAACACAATACACAGTTTACTCAAGGCCCATATTTTCACGTGACTTTCTGCAAGATTATAATAAACTGCATTTAAAAAGTTGTCTTTCTGAGAGCAATGTAGTGGTCAGATGGTTCTTAGTACAATGTAGTCAGATGCTTCTTGGAGGTACAGTGACAGAAAATACATTTTTGCCAATATGGCACTGTTGAACTGAATGAGGTGAGAGAGCTCTCCCAAAACAGTAGCTTTTTGCATAGTCATAAATGTTTATGGAGCAACTTTTATGACCCTGCTGAACACATCAGAGCTCTAAAGATTGTATGTGCCTGTAAACTAATGGAAAACTAAATCTGACATTTCCACAATCTGATGGTACTATTCTATTAACAGACAAACCATATTTTCCTATTCCTGTTCCTATAATAACTTTGATATGAGCTTCTGTTCTTGTTCTTTGTGGTCACTTTGAAAGGCAGTACATGACATGTTGTTATGGTGTATGTATATGGCATAGCAACCACGTGAACAGGCTAATTGTGCATGGGCCAAGTGTAGTCAAATGAGATTAGGTAGCTAGTAATAGAGCCCCACAGTAGGTGTCATAATACCCATAAAACCTAGTGGTCAAACAAGGAAATGGTTCCAATCGTTGTTCCACCATTCATTATTCCCATAGGGGATTTTAGAAACACTTCAAATAATGGCTAGGCTTACTCTGGCGTGATGTTTTGATAACTATGTAAATCACTCTCACAAGGTGCCTTGTATCAATATATTCAACTTAACTTATTTACTCTCTGATTAAAAATGCTAATTAGCATCAAAGTAGACATCATGCAAGACTACAAATCCCTGCAAGCTCCTGCACGTCATCTCTAGCTGACACCTTTGCTAACAGGTATTGTGTCAATTTAAAACTTGCACAAGACAGTTCAAAGAAATGTCAGTTTAAAGAGATGTTATTTATTCATTACTAAATTCGTTACTAAATTAAGCTAACATTATATGGTAATCCAGAGATTCTTACCTTTGCCTTAATTCGGCTGTCTCGTCCAAATCATCATGGCATTTGTAGTTCTTTATGATAGCCACATACACAGCTAATTAGCATTTAATTTTGGGGGGGGTAGATACAGGCGACTGTTTTGATAAGTCACCTTGTCCTAGAGAGAGTTACATGGTTATCAAAACGTCACGCCAGGTAAATCCCATATGGGTAAAAAATGTATGGTGGAAAACGATGGAACCATTTCCTTGTTTGGCCGGTAGTTTTTATGGGTATTATGAATCATGCTGTGGTAATCTAACCTGAGATATTTTTGTTGAGTTTTTTTGTATAACTATGCTTGTCTCACTTATAATCAGCAGATGGCACTGTTGTCAAGAACGTCAGCACAAACGCCAGTGAGCCAAGCGTCCAAATGATAGGCTGGCTATATGTTTTAGTCCTACAGTCCTAGGGTATATAATATTGTGTACGTGCTGGGCCATGGCAGACTCAACCAAGTGAGATTAAAATTTGCACAGGTAAATGCCCCCCCCCCCCCCCCCCACAAAAAAGTGTATTTATGTGTACACAAATAGCATACACAAGATGTGATGAGTTGTAATATATTTATTACACGTGATTACAATAATTTGTTGCAGATTTGAGGTTACATGTAGTCTTGTTCACGTATTGAGAAGGAAGAGTAGCTAGAGCACATGGGCTGTATAGTTTGATGGGATGGCACGCCCTTAGAATCACATGACAGGTGATTGGTGGAGAGGCTTTATGATGAACACATTTATGGCATTGGCAGCGCGAAGGCACAGTCGGGCAAGGCGCGGAGCATCCCATCGCTGAAGACACCACTTACAGTGCCAAGGACGTTTTTTAAATCCAAGGTGGTCGATAGTGTATTTTGCAAGTTGCAGGGGAGGAATACGCGCTGGAGAGCAAGTCTCCGAAGTCGAGGATATTATAGGTAATGCCGAGACACTTGTTTTCTTATTATTATTTACTTAGTAAAGTCCTACACGCAGGTATTCATAATATAAGTAGATACGATTTAAAGCCTATCTGTAGTCGAATGTACGACGGCTTTGTGAATAAACACAATTTTAATTGTTCTATAATATTTTTTTCAAGTATGTTCAATACAATGACTTGCTAATGGAACAGGTGGATGAGCGCTGGGAAAGTGACAGAATAAAACTTGTCTGAACATGACAATGCAGTTGTGTACAGTATGTGGTTTCAACAGTTTCTTAGCATTCCACGAGTATCTAAGCACTTGGCATGTAGCTTTATTTAAATAAAGTAGTAGTGGTTGTTTTTCTCAATTTGTTTTTGTTGCAGTTGCTTTCACACTTAGTAGTAAAATAATATGGTTTTCAGTTTATGTATGTACACAATTTATGTAAGAATTATGAGGAGAAAATGGGCTACATTGAATGCACGCAAAGCAATTCCCTGCTTTTTAATGGTTTGTATGGGTTTCTGTTGATGAAATGCAGTTTTGTTGTTTTCAGGGTAGGCTATAGTAGCCTATGATGTGTTAAATGATGTTGCAGCCTACTCACCCGAGTTTAATTGCAGACTATCAATTATGGACTGCATGACAAGCAGCTAAATATTTCTTGCTGTGAATGATATGGTAATTTGTAAGTATCAAGGCTGTAGTGCACCCAGCTGTGTGTGCTTGCCATCAAACAGCGAAGATGATTCATAGACCAGAAATGCTTGAGTGTCTTGAATATGGACGAAGAGTTGGAGGGGACTTGCACCCAGGATACAATGTATTCTGTTGCCATGCTCATCCGAAGTAGCCCAAGTTACATTAATCTGAATAAATTCACCCTAAACACCAGTGGTTCATTGGTCTCCAAATTTTACTGAACAAAAATGTAAGTGCAACATGCAACAATTTCAAAGATTTTACTGTGTTACAGTTCATATAAGGAAATAAATCAATTGAAATAAATGGATTAGGCCCTACTCTATGGATTTCACATGAGTGGGAATACAGATATGCCTCTGTTGATCACAGATACCTTTAAAAAACGGTAGGGGCGTGGATCAGAAAACCTGTCAAATCAAATCATCTTTTATTTGTCACATGGGCCGAAAACAACAGATGAAGACCTTACCGTAAAATGCTTACTTACAAGCCCTTAACCATCAATGCAGTTCAAGAAAGAGTTAAGAAAATATTTACTAAATAAAGTTTAAAAAATACATTAAAATAACAAGGCTGTATACAGGGAGTACCAGTACCAAGTCAATGTGCAGGGGATACCTCGTCAGTTGTACAACTGAATGCATTCAACTGAAATCTGTCTTCCGCATTTAACCCAACCTCTCTGAATTAGAGAGGTGTGGGGGGACTGCTTAATCGACATCCACGTCATCAGCACCCAGGGAACACTGCCTTGCTCAGGGGCAGAACGACAGATTTTTACCTTATCAGCTCGGGGATTTGATCTAGCAACCTTTCGGTTAATGGCACAATGCTTCCTACCTGCCAGGCTACCTGCCAGGTACAGGTTAGTCGAGGTAATTTGTACATATAGGTAGGGGTAAAGTGATTATGCATATAAAATAAACAGCGAGTAGCAGCAGTGTAAAAACAAAGGTAGAGGGGAGTCAATGTAATAGTCCGGTGGCCATTTGATGAATTGTTCAGCAGTCTTATGGCTTGAGGGTAGAAGCTGTTAATGAGCCTTTTGGTCCTTGACTTGACGCTCCGGTACCGCTTGCCTTGCGGTAGCAGAGAACACTCTATGACTTGGGTGACTGGAGTCTTTAATAATTTTGGGGCCTTCCTCTGACACCGTCTAGTATATAGGTCCTGGATTGGCAGGAAGCTTGGCCCCAGTGATGTACAGTTGAAGTCTGAAGTTTACATACACTTTAGTTGGAGTCATTAAAACTCGTTTTTCAACCACTCCACAAATTTCTTTTCAACAAACTATAGATTTGGCAAGTCGGTTAGGACATCTACTTTGTGCATGACAAGTAATTTTTCCAACAATTGTTTACAGACAGATTATTTCATTTATAATTCACTGTATCACAATTCCAGTGAGTCAAAAGTTTACATACACTAAGTTGACTGTGCCTTTAAACAGCTTGTAAAATTCAAGAAAATTATGTCATGGCTTTAGAAGCTTCTGATAGTCTAATTGACATCATTTGAATCAATTGGAGGTGTACCTGTTGATGTATTTCAAGGCCTACCTTTAAACTCAGTGCCTCTTTGCTTGACATCATGGGAAAATCAAAAGAAATCAGCCAAGACCTCAGACATTTTTTTGTAGACCTTCACAAGTCTAGTTCATCCTTGGGAGCAGTTTCCAAACGCCTGAAGGTACCATGTTCATCTGTACAACCAATAGTACGCAAGTTTTAACAGCATGGGACCACGCAGCCGCCATACCGCTCAGGAAGGAGACGTGTTCTGTCTCCTCGAGATGAACGTACTTTGGTGCGAAAAGTGCAAATCAATCCCAGAACAACAGCAAAGGACCTTGTGGAGATGCTGGAGGAAACAGGTACAAAAGTATCTACATTGACAGTGAAACAAGTCCTATATCAACATAACCTGAAAGGCCACTCAGCATGGAAGAAGCCGCTGCTCAAAAACCGCCAGAAAAAAGCCAGACTACGGTTTGCAACTGCTCATGGGGACAAAGATCATACTTTTTGGAGAAATGTACTCTGATCTGATGAAACAAAAATAGAACTGTTTGGCTATAATGACCATTGTTATGTTTGTAGGAAAAGGGGGGAAGCACGGGGGTGGCAGCATCATGTTGTGGGAGTGCTTTGCTGCAGGAGGGACTGGTGCACTTCACAAAATAGATGGCATCATGAGGAAAGAAAATTATGTGGATATTTTGAAGCAACATCTCAAGACATCTGTCAGGAAGTTAAAGCTTGGTCGCAAATGGGTCTTCCAAATGGACAATGACCCCAAGCATATTTCCAAAGTTGTGGCAAAATGGCTTATGGACAACAAAGTCAAGGTATTGGAGTGGCCATCACAAAGCCCTGACCTCAATCCTATAGAAAATTTGTGGGCAGAACTGAAAAAGTGTGTGCGAGCAAGGAGGCCTACAAACATGACTCAATTACACCAGCTCTGTCAGGGGGAATAGGACAAAATTCACCCAATTTATTGTGGAAGGCTACCCAAAATGTTTGACCCAAGTTAAACAATATAATGGCAATGCTACCAAATACTAATTGAGTGTATGTAAACTTCTGACCCACTGGGAATGTGATAAAAGAATAAAAACTGAAATCATTCTCTCTCTACTATTATTCTGACATTTCACATTCTTAAAATAAAGTGGTGATCCTAAAAACGTATTTGGCTAAGGTGTATGTTAACTTCTGACTTCAACTGTACGTATGGTCACTGTGGGGACGACGTTGTCGATGCACTTATTGATGAAGCCGGTGACTGAGGTGGTGTACTCCTCAGTACCATTGGATGAATCCCAGAACATATTCCATTTCCGGATATTCCATTTCCGTATTGAGCGAGTCACTGGTACTTCCTGTTTTAGTTTTTGCTTGTAATCAGGAATCAGGACTATGCGTCTCTGTGTGTAGAGTAAAGGTGGTCTAGAGTTTTTTTGTTCTCTGGTTGCACATGTTACATGCTGGTAGAAATGAGGTTAAACTGATTTAAGTTTGCCTGCATTAAAGTCCCCGGCCACTAGGAGCGCTGCTTCTGGATGAGCATTTTCTGGTTTGCTTATGGCCTTATAGAGTTGGTTGAGTGCAATCTTAGTGCCAGCATCTGTTTGTGTTGGTAAGTAGACGGCTACGAATAATACAGATGAGAACACTCTCGGTAGATAGTGGTGTCTACAGCGTATCATGAGGTACTCTACCTCAGGCGAGCAATACCTCGAGACTTCTTTAATATTAGACATTGCGTACCAGCTGTTATTGACAAATAGACACACAACCCTGCCCCTCATCTTACCAGACATAGATTCTCTGTCCTGCTGATGCAAGGAAAACCCAGCCAGCTCTATATTATCCATGTCGTCGTTCAGCCACGACTCGGTGAAACATAAGATATTACAGGTTTTAATGTCCCGTTGGTAGGATAGTCTTAATCGTATCCATTTTATTTAATTAATTAATTTATTTATTTATTTTTTGGGGGGGGTGGTGGATCAGCTTAATATTGCGGAAAGAATGTTGCTTCCAATGTAATTGTCTGCATCACTTCCAATCCCCCATATTTTTTTGGGTAAATATATATATCCATTCACGTATGCATACATATACACATATATACATACACATACCTACATAGACATACATACTTTTTTTAAAGAGTATACCTTTATTATTATTCCCCGCAAACCCTACCACCGATCCCCCAGTTGGAGTAAACTGATAAACATTTCTGTTTTTACCTTCAATTTATACATCTTATACACATTTTACAGACACAGTCTACTTTATAATAATTCTCTCTTGTTTGTTCTTAGTCCTTCCTCTATTTCTGTTGTCCATCCAGTTTGATTTCCACTTGTAACTGTTCTATTTCACAATAGCTCCGCACCTATACACATTTCACAGATCCCGTATGCCCTACATTGTTTATCTTGTTATTAGTCCCACCCTTCAGCTCCACTCAACCTTTCCCATCTATCTTCCAACATCATCCATTTCGGATTTTTATTTGCCATATATTTTTCAACTGTGCTGTGATGCTTCACAAAAGATTTGAATCTTCCCATTCTCATAGCTTCCACGGATTGTAAATTAAAAATAAACAATTTTGCTAAAATAATTATTATATTATTGATTGATTGACTATGGCTTTTCAAATCCCCAAGTATTGCTATCTGTAGCGTTAGTTCTACGCAAATGTTGCAATTCTTCAACCATTCCTGGACCTGTGACCAAAAACGAGCTACATGCGGACAATACCAAAATAAATGGTCTAATGACTCTGCCTCCTCACAGCAGAATCCACAGAGCTGGGAAGATTGTATCCCCCATATATATAACATTCTATTAGTTGCAAGAATTTTGTACAATAATTTAAATTGAAAAATTCGAAGTTTTGAATCCGGCGTTGTTTTGCATATCAATTCATAAACCATGTGCCATGGAATGGGTACATCGAAAATCTCTTCCCAACTATTTTGCAATTTATATGGCACAGCTGTAAGTTTTTTGGTCCTTAAATGAAATTGGTATATGTTTTTATTTATCACACTTTTCTTTAACCATTTATGTTCTTTAATATAAGGCCGACATACAAGTTCCTTACTTTTATCCCCTTCCACCTGCCTCTTCCATTTTTGTGGTAATGCTGCAATTAATTGGTTGTAATTTTGGGTAGAGCAGACATTTCCATATGTCTGTGTTAGCTGCATGTGTGACATTACTCCACCAGTCCTATTTATGATATCATTCACAAAAATTATACCTTTTTTAAACATTTCTTCGATAAATACAGTTTTTTTATCAATTACTATATTTGAATTTAACCACAAGATTTGTTGTACTATTTGTTCCGTCCTTTCAGGTGGATTAAACTGAAATTGCAACCAACTTTCTAAGGCTTGTTTAAAAAATAAAGATATTTTGGAGATTATTTCCTTTTCAAGCAACCGAAAGTGAGCAGGTGTAATCTGAATAAAGGGAAAAAGGCCCTTCTTGAACATAGGATGAGACATTCGTACCAATCTACTAGAGAACCAGTTTGGACTTAAGTATAACTTTTGTATGACTGACGCCTTTAGTGAGAGGTCTAATGCTTTAATATTTAATAATTTCTGCCCTCCGAATTCATATTCGTTATATAAATAGGCCCTTTTAATTTTATCTGGCTTGCCGTTCCAAATAAAATTGAATATTTTTTGTTCATATAATTTAAAAAGCAGGTCACTAGGTGTAGGCAAAACCATAATTAAATAGGTAAACTGTGATATGATTAAAGAGTTAATCAGGGTGATTTTCCCACAAATAGACAGGTATTTTCCTTTCCATGGTAGCAAGACCTTATCTATTTTTGCTAACTTTCTATAAAAATTTATTGGAGTGAGATCATTTCTTTCTTTTGGGATTTGTGTACCGAGTATGTCCACATCACCGTCAGACCATTTAATTGGTAAACTACATGGCAATGTAAAATGTGTATTTTTTAGTGATCCAATACGTAATATGGTACATTTATCATAATTTGGTTTCAATCCAGAGAGGATAGCAAATGTATCTAGATCCTCTAAGAGGCCTGGAGAGATTCTAGTTGTGGTTTTAAAAGAAAACATGAATCATCAGCGTACAATGACACCTTAGTTTTTAGGCCCTGGATTTCTAATCCCTTAATATTAATGTTTGATCTAATTTTAACAGCTAACATTTCGATTGCAATAATAAATAGATATGCCGATAGTGGACAACCTTGTTTTACTCCTCTAGATAGTTTAAAACTTTCTGAGATGTAGCCAATATTTACTATTTTACACCTAGGGTTACTATACATAATTTTTACCCATTTTATAAGAGATTCCCCAAAATTGAAATATTCTAGGCATTTATATATAAACTCCAGTCGTACTTTATCAAAAGCCTTTTCAAAATCAGCTATGAAAACCAGGCCTGGTGTCCCCGATATTTCATAGTGTTCTATTGTTTCCAGTACTTGCCTTATATTATCTCCAATGTATCGTCCATGTAAAAAACCTGTCTGATTAGGATGAATAATATCTGACAAAACTTTTTTTATTCTATGCGCCAAGCATTTTGCTAGGATTTTTGCATCACAACACTGAAGTGTAAGAGGTCTCCAATTTTTTAAATGGACTGGATCTTTATATATACCACTTGGGTCCTGTTTCAGTAATAATGATATCACACCTTCTTGTTGCGTGTCTGATAATCTATCATTTATATAGGAGTGGTTAAAACAAGCTAATAATGGTCCTTTGAGTATATCAAAAAAATGTTTGTATACTTCCACTGGTATGCCATCCAGTCCTGGAGTTTTCCCATCCTTAAAGGCCCCAATTGCATCAAGTAGTTCCTCCTCTGTAATTAGGCCTTCACATGAGTCTTTCTGTACAGATGTTAATTTTACATTATTATTAGGGAAAAAATCCATACAATTAGTTTCAGTTAGTGGAGATGGAGGAGCCTGAAACGAAAATATATTCTTAAAGTACTTTACTTCCTCTTTCAAAATATCATTTGGTGAATCATGCGTGACTCCATCATTTGTAACAAGTTTTAATACGTTTTTTTTGGTAGCATTTCTATATTGAAGATTGAAAAAGAATTTGGTGCATTTTTCCCCATATTCCATCCAGTTCGCTTTATTTTTGTAATATATTACACTGGATCTTTCTTGAATAAGTTCCTCCATTTCTTTTTGTTTTTCCTCTAACTTATTCTGTGCCTCTATGGTACCGTTTTTATTGTTATCTAACTGTACTGTTAGTCCTTCAATTTCCTTTGTTAATATGGACTCTTTTGATCAAAATTGCTTTTGTTTTATAGATGAGTACTGAATTGCATGGCCTCTAAAGGCACACTTAAAAGTGTCCCATACAATATGGGGATCTGCTGTACCTATGTTATGTCTAAAAAAGTCAGTTATAAATTCTTTTGTCCTAGTTCTAAACAATTTATCATCTAGTAGGCTTTGATTAAATTTCCAATATCCTCGCCCACGTGGAAATTCTGTAAGAGTAATATATATGCCAATTATGTGATGGTCCGACCGCATTCTGTCCCCTATCAAACACTTTTTAACTTTTGGTGCCAGAGAGAATGATATAAGAAAGTAGTCAAGGCGACTAGCTTGATTAAGCCTCCGCCATGTATATCTCACTAGGTCAGGGTATTTAAGCCTCCATATATCCACTAATTCCAATATATCCATGACATTCCTGATTTCCTTAAGTGCCTGAGGGTGATAGTTTGTAGTGTGATTTCCTTTCCGGTCCATAGAGGTATTTAAGACCGTATTAAAATCTCCCACTATAATAATAGAGTCTAGTGTTGCTTGTAGAGTTGATACATTCTTATATATATTGTCAAAGAAGCTTGGATTATCATTATTCGGACCGTATAGGTTAATAAGCCATATATGTTTATTGTCCAATAACATATTTAAAATAATCCATCTACCTTGAGGATCTGTTTGGACAAGTTGCACATTTGGATCAAAGTTATTATTAATTAAAACCATCACCCCTTTTGAATTTCTTTGCCCATGGGAGAAATATATTTCGCCCCCCCAGTTCTTTTTCCACAAAACTTCATCTAAAACTGTCGAATGGGTTTCCTGTAAACAGTAGATATTATAATCCTTCTCTTTTAGCCAGGTAAATACTGATCGTCTTTTTTTATAATCTGCTAAGCCATTACAATTGTAACTGGCTATACTTATTTCACCACTTACCATAATGAGACACACCTTTCAATTATTTTTATCAAAATATATGTTTGTAAACGTCCTATTAAAAAGTAACATAATGATTGAGTGTCTATATAGTTGTACCATGACATTTGCATCTCCACTAAGCAAACCTCCAATTGGTCCCCACTATTCCACCCGCCAAAAGCCCCCATCTCGAGTTGGGTTGTCATCCCAATGCCCGGCAGACCACCCCGACCCCCCGCATCGCACAGCCCCGGACCGACTGGGATCCATCCTTCGAAAAGTGCACACAGCACCATCCACCGAACCGAAGCAGATCCATTGCCAAATGCATTTCCATCGCCCTCACCTCGATTTTTATGAATGTGAATGTGAATCATCCTCTATAGTCCCTAACATCTTTTACTTCTTCCTTCGCAACAGTTGTGGGATACACACATACACCCACACTAATTCAGCCCATACACCCACACAACCATAAGCTCACCCTCTCAACAATTGCACCATCCCAGAGCCCAACTCAAGATGGGTCATGATTTACAAATGTACTTGCAGTTGCAGCTGCATGAGAAGGCCTGCAAGACCGCGCAAAAAATGAGCATAAATGTAGAGATTTACCATTGTCACATCCTAGATGATGGAGGTCAAATGTACACCTTCTTCCTGAAACACCCACAATACGGTCATCCATTTTGACCATGTTCCCAAGCATCTCCATGCAGTCCGATTGGTTTCGTGCCACCAGGGCCACAATAATATACCCCCTCTCTGAATGTCCGAGTGTGACCCCCTCCCCATGGGTTACTGCAGCTAGTGTTGCCAGCACTGCCACTGCCTGGGTGGGGGCACCCCACCGGAATCCCCACCGGCTAGGTATAAGGTCGTCAAGGTTCTCATTAGCAGCTTTGAGAATTTCCTTGTTTATTATGCTCTCCCTTTAGGGGGCTTTGGCTTTGCAGGACCAACCCTGCCAGCAGGCTCAGAATCTTGAGGGGGCAGTGCTGCTCTTGGTCCCTGACCTCATTTTGGCTGCATACAGACCGCCTACAGCATGCACATAAAACAGTTAGGGACTTCTCCTTAGTATCTGGGCCATTCATGTGGGTGTCTAGGGTATAGGGCCATGGACCGTACCATTAAAATAGGATAATAAATAATTAGATATAATTTATTTTAAAAATGTAGTTCCCCATGATAGGACAATAAATAAATCGTATCCATTTTATTTCCCATTGATTGCACGTTGGCCAATAGTAAGGATGGTAGTATAGATTTACTGACTCGCCTATGAATTCTCTGAAGGCAGCCTGACCTCTGCCACCTTTTTCTATCTCTTTTCTTCACGCAAATGACAGGGATTTGGGCCTGGTCTCGAGAAAGCAGTATATCCTGTCTAGGATCAGCGTGGCGCTAGCGGCACACCCCCCCCCCCCCCACTGAAAAACCAGTGCCGCGAAATTAAAAAAAAATATTTTTTTTAAATATTTAACTTTCACACATTAAAGTCCAATACAGCTAATGAAAGACACAGATCTTATGAATCCAGTCAACATTTCCGATTTTTAAAATGTTTTACAGGGAAGACACAATATGTAAAGATGTACATCTATTACCTAAAAACACATTAGCATAATCCACCATCTTTTATTTGTCCACCAACACCAGTAGCCATCACCAATTCGGCTAAACTAAGATATTTATAGCCCCTAACCAACAAAAAAACTCATTAGATGACAGTCTGATAACATATTTATGGTATGGGATAGGTTTTGTTAGAAAAAAGTGCATATTTCAGGTATATGGCATAGTTTACAATTGCACCCACCATCACAAATGGACTAGAATAATTACAATGAGCAACGTGTTTACCTAACTACTAATCATCAAACATTTCGTAAAAATACACAGCATACACTAATCGAAAGACACAGATCCTGTGAATACAGACAATATTTCAGATTTTCTAAGTGTCTTACAGCGAAAACACAATAAATCGTTATATTAGCTTAGCACATAGCAATTAGCAGCCCAGCATTGATTCTAGCCAAAGTGAGCGATAAAAGTCAACATCGCCAAAAGATATTAATTTTTTCACTAACCTTCTCAGAATTCTTCCGATGACACTCCTGTAACATCACATTACAACATGCATATACAGTTTGATCGAAAATGTTTATATTTAGCCACCAAAATCATGGTTAGACAATGTGAAATGTAACTCGGCTGGTCAGAATTTGTCCTTGCGCCACTTAGACAGTGATCTACTCTTATACATAAATACTCATAAACGTGACTAAAAAATATAGGGTGGACAGGGATTGATAGACAATTTAATTCTTAATACAATTGCGTTATTACATTTTTTAATTTATCCTTACTTTTCAATACAGTTTGCGCCAAGCGAAGCTACGTCAAAAAACATGGCGTCCTAAGCCACTAAAATGTTTCGACAGAAACACGATTTATCATAATAAAAATGTCCTACCTTGAGCTGTTCTTCCATCAGTATCTTGGGCAAAGGATCCTTTCTTGGGAGAAATCGTCTTTTGGTGGAAAGCTGTCCTCTTGCCATGTGGAAATGTCAACTACGTTCGGGATGAACTGAAAAGCGTGCCCAACTTTTCACATCGTTGCAAAAATAAATGTCCCAAAATCGCACTAAACGGATATAAATTGCTATAAAACGCTTTAAATTAACTACTTTGTGATGTTTGTAACTCCTATAACGAGTGAAAAGATGACCGGAGAAATATAACAGGCTAAACTAACGCTTGGAACAGGAGAGGGTCGGTGTCTTCCACGCGCGTTACGCAGCAAGAAAAGACTTGCTAGCTAAAGGTTTTTTTCATTTGTAGGGCCTGTGAACGAGCAATCGAGCCCGTTGGAATCGTCATCACGTAAAGGCATCCAGGGGAAGACGTAAGAAGTGTCCGTATAGTCATAGCAACGACAGTGCCCTTTTAACTGACTTCAGAAAAGTGCCCAACATTTCTCAAATCTGACTCCATGTCAGGGAAATTGCTGTAGAATGGGCTCTGTTCCACTTAGAGACAAAATTTCAACTCCTATAGAAACTATAGACTGTTTTCTATCCAATAATAATAATAATATGCATATTGTACGATCAAGGATTTTGTGGGAAGCCGTTTAAAAAATTAGCCACATTAGCATAAATAGTCTAAACAGCGCCCCCATCCCCAACAGGATATCCTTCGGGTCAGACCCGTTAAAGAAAAAATATTTTTCCAGTTCGAGGTGCGTAATTGCTGTTCTAATATCCAGAAGCTCTTTTCGGTCATAAGAGATGGTAGCAGCAGCATTATGTACAAAAATAAGTTACAAACAATGTGAAAAACCAAACAAAATAGCAAAGTTGGTTAGGAGCTCGTAAAACGGTAGTCATCCCCTCCGGCGCCATTGTGTGATCACCATTTGCCTCATGCAGCGTGACACATCTTATTTGCATAGAGTTGATCAGGCTGTTGATTGTGGCCTGTGGAATGTTGTCCCACTCCTCTGAAATGGCTGTGCGAAGTTGCTGGATATTGGCGGGAACTGGAACACGCTGGTGTACACGTGAATCTAGAGCATCCCAAACATGCTCAATAGGTGACATGTCTGGTGAGTATTCAGGCCATGAAGAACTGGAACATTTTCAGCTTCCAGGAATTGTGTACATATCCTTGCGACATGGGGCCATGCATTATCATACTGAAACATGAGGTGATGGCGGCAGGTTAATGGTACGAAAATTGGCTTCGGGATCTCGTCACAGTATCTCTGTACATGCAAATTGATGATAAAATTAAATTGTGTTCGTTGTCCATAGCTTATGCCTGCCCATACCATAACCCCACAGCCACCATAGGGCACTATGTTCACGACATTGACATCAGTAAATCACTCGTCCACACAACGCTATACACGAGGTCTGCAGTTGTGAGGCTGGTTGGACGTCCTGCCAATTCTCTAAAACAACGTTGAAGGAGGCTTGTGGTAGAGAAGTTATCATTCAGTTCTCTTGTTAAAGCTCTGGTGGAGTCAGCGTGCAAATTCTCGTTCAAAACTTGAGGCATCTGTGGCATTGTGTTCTGTGACAAAACTGCACATTTTAGAGTGGCCTTTTATTTTCCCCAGCACAAGGTGCACCTGTGTAATTATCATGCTGTTTTAATCAGCTTCTTGATATGCCACGTCTGTCAGGGGAATGGATTATCTTGGCAAAGGAGAAATGCTCACTAACAGGGATGTAAACAAATTTGTGCACAAAATTTAAGATAAGCTTTTTATGCGTATGGAAAATTACAGGGATCTTTTATTTCAGCTCATGAAACATGGAACCAACACTTTACATGTTGCGTTTATATTTTTGTTCAGTATCATTCACAATACTGTTGTTATCACAGAGAAAGGGTGCTTGTTGCATTCTTTTTTAAATGTTTTATTGTATAGATTTTATAGATAGATCTCTGTATAGATCCCCCAATTGGTAGTTACAGTCCTGTCCCATCGCTGCAACTCCCGTACGGACTTGGGAGAGGTGAAGGTCGAGAGCCGTCCTCTGAAACACATCCCACCCAAGCCACACTGCTTCTTGACACAACTCCCGCAACACCCGCCAGCCACACCAATGTGTTTGAGAAAACACTGTACACCTGGCGAACGTGTTAGTGTGTATTGCGCCCAGCCCGCCACAGGAGTTGCTAGTGCGTGATGGGACAGGAACATCCCTGCTGGCCAAACCCTCCCCTAACCCGGACGACGCTGGTCCAATTGTGCGCCGCCCCATGGGTCTCCCGGTTGGAGCCGGCTGCAACAGAGCCTGGACTCAAACCAGGTTCTCTAGTGGCACAGCTAGCACAGCGATGCAGTGCCTTAGACCATTGCGACACTCGGCAGGCCCCTCAATCTTAATCTATTGAAGATACACTTGATTCATCAATAACTTATTTGATTGTACTGTAAAAAAATGCCAACTTAACCAATTGCTTAATCAGTGTTATTCTGTGAGTTGAATGGACTTCAAAAGGACAAGAATTTAAGCTAATGTGTTCAAGTTTGTTTACTCAACAAACTCTGCTTGAAGTGAGCTGAATTTGAAAAAGCTTGTTAAGTAAAATTACAAATTAATGTTTGCTCAAAACCACTCAAAACAACCCCCATCATTATCATATTTCCCAGCATGCTCTACTGCAGGATGATTTTCAGAATTGTTTGCTTAAATACCTGTTCTTGCTTGTACATTGATTGGTTTATTAATCTTATGCTACACAAACATAAATAACATACATTTTTCTAAACTAATCCAATTTTGTTGTAGTTGGACTTTTTGCACCTGTTACTGAGATAGCTGTTCCAGTTTATATGATTTAGGTAGTCTCCATTTTCCCTACCCTGACAGTCCTTCTCAATGTAGGTTGTGGTTGATTTAAAAGTTCCAATTGTTGCATATCCTCACTCTGGCTGGATTCCAATAAGAATTACACATCACTTTGCAAGCCAGCATAATGTGACTTGCAGGCTTGATGTGGCCTGTAAGCCAGGAGTTTCAGACCACTGTGTTAGGGTGTAACTAGGCCCTCAAAGAAAGACCTTATGATTTATGTAATGTATTGTCATCATTTTACACTAAGAAATATGCAAATAAGGTATAATAAATTCTCAAGTTGAATTGTATGTTCATTTAACCATCAATTCAAAGTTGAGTGAACATACAATTCAACTTGACAATGTATGTTGATTCAGCTACAGTATATGCCCAAATGTTGAGCAAACTCACCAGCCTGTTGCAGCTGGTTGCCTTACAATTGTACGTTTAATTATTATTATTATAATTATTATTTTTCTATTTGGAGTTTAAATTAATGTGAGGAAATACTAGTTATTTCCAACATACAATAAATGTTCAAAGGAGAGTTTGCATGTACAGTATAAGCTTATATCCTGCACTAAGTCACAGAATGAGGAAGAAAAGACAGAACCATAAAAGCAGATCAGGGCATTATACTCTGTGGATCAAACAGTGTGTTTAATACCAACAGGAGTATTCCTCCTTCCAGTCCTAGGTTTGAATAATTATTCTGTCAACTCACATGGCTATGGCATTGTGAGTCATCTACAGGAGGTAATCCTCAGTCAGATACTGGAGGGAGAGCTTGAAAAATCACAGGGAAGACCATTTCTTTTGTTGATTTTAGAGCCCGAACGATATGTTTTTTGGGGTCTGATACCGATTCGGATTTTTGGGGGGGGCAAAACGTACCATTACTAATCTATCTGCCGATAAACTGTTTTACAGCAGGAAAATTTTTCCACACTGAGATCTCATGAATTGCCATCCAAAAGAGCGATTGTACAATACCTATGCTTCAGATGTTGATTTCATACATTGTGACAATAATGACACATCATGAGAATGGTGTGTTCAGATAAGCATGCGATTTCCTTTTTTCATTCTATTTATTGAATATCGGTTATCGTGGCGTTATCGACCAATATGGAGTTAAAAGGCCAATATCTGGCGATTTAATAGTGATACACCGATATATCAGTCAGGCTCTAGTTATTATATATAATTTTCTTACTAGCAAAGAAAAGCAGCTGTTGCTGCTCTGCTTAGGCTCCCTTCAAGGAATGTTCTACCAGAGTTTACTCAATGAATGATACTAGTGGACAGACCTCTGGGTAGCCTATGTATGGTGCTGGACACTCCTGTTTTGAGGTGTCGAAGATTAAAAAAAAACAGACAAGCTAGTGAAAGGGATCTGCTGTGTTATTACATATAAAAAAAACACACTTAAAGCGGCTATCAACAGTTGAAACAATAACAAAGCACTGATTTGCTACAAAGCTGAGGGATGGGGCTGAAGAAATGGAACCACTCATATTCATAGACAGAGCTATGGATGCAAGGACTGATCATCCATGACATCACAATTTAGTTTTAACCATGTTTTGAGGCTATACAGTGTTTGTTTGCATTTACTTTGTTTACAGTACAGTAAAACAAGTTTATATTGTGGGTTCTGATGGGGTACGACAGTTGAACTAAGCTCATGAGGCAGTTATTTTTTAAGAATCAAATCAGTACATATCATTCATTTATAAGTCCAAAAATGGATGTAGCTACTGCAGATTGTCCATTTAATATACTGTATGTGTAAAAAGTCAAGACAACACATTGGCAGTCCCACAGCTCCAGAGTGTAAATTCCTCTTGGTAATGAGTGTGTTGGGCGGCAGTCAGTGGGGCTGTGTTCTGAGGATCATGTGCTCAGACAAATGGATAAGGCCCATTATTTGTCCTGAGCTCTGTTTTATGCCGCTCCCCAGCCCCATGTGAAACAGTATGCGATTGTATGTCTTTGAGATGACAAATCCTTCCAGGACCCAGGCCAAATGCGTTAACAGATATTGCAATTGTTTAGCAACTTCCCCCTCAGGATGACCGTAAATGCTATTTTATTTCTGCAGGATTTTATGTTTGCATGGCATTTGGACTGCTATGCATTGCCTGGATATGTTCTGTATGGAAATCATTGACATCCATGCTTTAGTTACAAGTAAACTAGAGTCGTATGCAGAAATGTCTAAAATTTTTAATAACAAACATATTACTTAAGTTATTGATCCTGGGGTCCACCAGTGACATTCTTCAACCTGTGTGCTTCCCCCCTAACTGTGATGAGAGTTCAGACAAAGGTGAGCGACCTCTACCAGGCCAGGACATTTACTTTCTCCCTGCTTGACAAAAGATTTAAAGCTCCATGGTAAACAGATAGTTAGCCGGAAGCAAAAAAGAGAGGTTGAAGTGAACATTGTTTTAATCGGACAAAGTTATATGACCATCGCCTGTCAAGGCAAATCAAGCTAAAGCTTTCAGCAGAGCAGAGAAGTGTTGAGTGGTGAGTGATTGTGGGAGGGAAAAAATACTGTGGGACATAGTTTGACGCTTTTTCCATGCAGGTTTGTTGTTTTCCAGTTAGAGTTGGAGTTCCTTAGCTAATCAGGTATCCCTGTGTTCTCTAGGAATATGATCCCTAAAACAACTACCTCCACTCCCAGCTCAGATGGGGGTTCTGCCTAAAGGATGAGCTGTTACAACATTTGGATTTGGAAAACTGTAATGAGTCCTGTGTGTAGCTGGTGTAGAGAGTCAGGCACAGGACAGCAGATACGAGTAAATCAACGTGCTTTACTCAAAAAAGACAAATATACAAAGTAACATCTAGAGCATACACAGACGGACCAAAATTACAATAAACAATCACTCACAAAACCCATGGGGGGAACAGAGGGTTAAATTAAATAAACAAGTGATTGTGAGATTGAAAACAGGTGTGAAATACACAGACAAAACAAATGGAAAAATGAAAAGTGGATCGGCGGTAGCTAGAATGCCGGTGACGTCAACCCCGAACGCCGCCCGAACAAGGAGAGGGACCGACTTCGGCGTAAGTCTGACAAAAACAATGCACTTTTTATTAATAACATTTTTTTTTTAAATAACTTTATTTAACCAGGTAGGCTAGTTGAGAACAAGTTCTCATTTACAACTGCGACCTGGCCAAGATAAAGCAAAGCAGTTCGACACATATTACAACACAGTTACACATGGAATAAACAAACATACAGTCAATAATACAGTAGGAAAAAAATATATATACAGTGTGTGCAAATGAGGTAATATAAGGGAGGTAAGGCAATAAAATAGGCCATAGTGGTGAGGTAATTACGATATAGCAATTAAACACTTGAGTGAGATGTGCAGAAGATGAATGTGCAAGTAGAGATACTGGGGTGCAAAAGAGCAAAATAAATACAGTATGGGGATGAGGTAGTTGGATGGGCTATGTACAGGTGCAATGATCTGTGAGCCGCTGACAGCTGTTTCTTGAAGTTAGTGAGGGAGATAAATCAAATGTTTTTATATAGCCTTCTTAGATCAGCTGATATCTCAAAGTGCTGTACAGAAACCCAGCCTAAAACCCCAAACAGCAAGCAATGCAGGTGTAGAAACACAGTGGCTAGGAAAAACTCTCTAGAAAGACCAAAACCTAGGAAGAAACCTAGAGAGGAACCAGGCTATGAGGGGTGGCCAGTCCTCTTCTGGCTGTGCCGGGTGGAGATTATAACAGAACATGGCCAAGATGTTCAAATGTTCATAAATGAGCAGCATGGTCAAATAATAATAATCACAGTAGTTGTCGAGGGTGCAACAGGTCAGCACCTCAGGAGTTAATGTCTGTTGGCATTTCATAGCCGATCATTGAGAGTGTCTCTACCGCTCCTGCGGTCTCTAGAGAGTTGAAAACAGCAGGTCTGGGACAGGTAGCACATCCGGTGAACAGGTCAGGGTTCCATAGCCGCAGGCAGAACAGTTGAAACTGGAGCAGCAGCACGGCCAGGTGGACTGGCGACAGCAAGGAGTCATCATGCCGGGTAGTCCTGAGGCATGGTCCTAGGGCTCAGGTCCTCCGAGAGAAAGAAAGAAAGATAGAGAGAGCATACTTAAATTCACACAGGACACCGGATAAGACAGGAGAAGTACTCCAGATATAACAGACTGACCCTAGCCCCCCGACACATAAACTACTGCAGCATAAATACTGGAGGATGAGACAGGAGTGGTCAGGAGACACTGTGACCCATCCGATGATACCCCCGGACAGGGCCAAACAGGCTGGATATAACCCCACCCACTTTGCCAAAGCATAGCCCCCACACCACTAGAGGGATATCTTCAACCACCAACTTACCATTCTGAGACAAAGCCGGGTATAGCCCACAAAGATCTCCGCCACGGCACAACCCAAGGGGGGTCGCCAACCCAGACAGGAAGACCACGTCAGTGACTCAACCCACTCAAGTGACGCACCCCTCCAAGGGACGGCATGAAAGAGCACCAGTAAGCCAGTGACTCAGCCCCTGTAATAGGGTTAGAGGCAGAGAATCCCAGTGTAGAGAGGGGAACCGGCCAGGCAGAGACAGCAAGGGCGGTTCGTTGCGTCCCAGTGCCTTTCTGTTCACCTTCACACTCCTGGGCCAGACTACACTCAATCATAGGACCTACTGAAGAGATGAGTCTTCAATAAAGACTTAAAGGTTGAGACCGAGTCTGCGTCTCTCACATGGGTAGGCAGACCATTCCATAAAAATGGAGTTCTATAGGAGAAAGCCCTGCCTCCAGCTGTTTGCTTAGAAATTCTAGGGACAATTAGGAGGCCTGCGTCTTGTGACCGTAGCGTACGTGTAGGTATGTACGGCAGGACCAAATCAGAAAGGTAGGTAGGAGCAAGCCCATGTGATGCATTGTAGGTTAGCAGTAAAACCTTGAAATCAGCCCTTGCCTTAACAGGAAGCCAGTGTAGGGAGGCTAGCACAGGAGTAATATGATCAAATTGTTTGTCAGGATTCTAGCAGCTGTATTTAGCACTAACTGAAGTTTATTTAGTGCTTTAGCCGGAAAGTAGAGCATTGCAGTAGTCTAACCTAGAAGTAACAAAAGCATGAATACATTTTTTTGCATCATTTTTGAGCAGAAAATTTCTGATTTTTGCAATGTTACGTAGATGGAAAAAGCTGTCCTTGAAACAGTCTTGATATGTTTGTCAAAAGAGAGATCAGGGTCCAGAGTAACGCCGAGGTCCTTCACAGTTCTATTTGAGACGACTGTACAACCATCAAGATTAATTGTCAGATTCAACCGAAGATCTCTTTGTTTCTTGGGACCTAGAACAAGCATCTCTTTTTTGTCCGAGTTTAAAAGTAGAAAGTTTGCAGCCATCCACTTCTTATGTCTGAAACACAGGCTTCCAGCGAGGGCAATTTGGGGGCTTCACCATGTTTCACTGAAATGTACAGCTGTGTGTCATCCGCATAGCAGTGAATGTTAACATTATGTTTTCGAATGACATCCCCAAGAGGTAAAATATATAGTGAAAACAATAGTGGTCCTAAAACGGAACCTTGAGGAACACCGGAATTTACAGTTGATTTGTCAGAGGACAAACCATCCACAGAGACAAACTGATATCTTTCCGACAGATAAGATCTAAACCAGGCCAGAACTTGTCCGTGTAGACCAATTTTGGCTTCCAATCTCTCCAAAAGAATGTGGTGATAGATGGTATCAAAAGCAGCAATAAGGTCTAGGAGCACGAGGACAGATGCAGAGCCTCGGTCTGACACCATTAACAGGTAATTTACCACCTTCACAAGTGCAGTCTCAGTGCTATGATGGGGTCTAAAACCAGACTGAAGCATTTCGTATACATTGCTTGTCTTCAGGAAGGCAGGGAGTTGCTGCGCAAAAGCTTTTTTTTTTTTTAATTGAGAGGAATGGGAGATTCGATATAGGCCGATAGTTTTTTATATTTTCTGGGACAAGGTTTGGCTTTTTCAAGAGAGGCTTTATTACTGCCACTTTTAGTGAGTTTGGTACACATCCAGTGGATAGAGATAAGAGTCTCCGGCTTCAGCGATTTTTGCAGTTCTTTCAAGTCATTTGCAGCAGAGAACTGGAAGGCGGCCAAAGGAGGAATTGGCTTTGGGGGTGACCACTGAAATATACCTGCTGGAGCGCGTGCTGCGTTTGGGTACTGCTATGGTGACCAGTGAACTGAGATAAGGCGGGGCTTTATCTAGCAAAGACTTAGTTCTGTGTTTGTCTTGGTCTATTTATCTATGTCAAGAATTTAGAGTCTCTATCTCACTAGATGGTTCTTCTACAGAGATTAGAGGATGTTATTAATATTTGTAATCATTTCATAATTAAGAAAAAATCTCCCCAATTTCATGGTATACAATTGGTAGTTACATTCTTGTCCCATCACTGCAACTCCCGTTCGGACTTGGTAAAGGTTGAGAGCCGTCCTCTGAAACACATCCCACCCAAGCCACACTGCTTCTTGACACAACTCCCGCAACACCCGCCAGCCACACCAATGTGTTTGAGGAAACACTGTACACCTGGCAACTGTGTCAGCTTGCACGGCGCCCGGCCCGCCACAGTAGTTGCTAGTGCACGACGTGACATTATTTTAAGCCCACTGAATATCCTGTGTTTCTATGTCAAATGGTCTTGTTATATTTCAGTTTTCTGTGATGTATATAAAGTGTAATATTGAGTCTACAACATGTTGCAAACTCAAAATGTAATACATTTCAACTCTATATTTGACATGGTTCTTTTTTTAAGCCCATAACCATGTGCATGAGGTGTATACTTTTGTTTCAAAGTAGGTTTGTTTAAGACTTCCAAGAATCACTCTGTGTGACACTGATTTAGCCCGCTGCAGTAACATGTAACTGAGGTGAAATATGTGCTTAGTGTTACAGGATGATGAGAAATAGGCCTACAGAACCTGGTGAAAGGATTGGTAGATTTATTTTTGAACAAACAAGGTATGATGGATTTGGTGAGCCCACTGAGCCAAGCGAGGGGAAGGTCATGTTGTAGACAGTGAGGTGACACCTGATTGGCTGGACTTTCCAGAGTTGAGTTGAGTTTCTTCCTGGCCTTTTGTCTGATGTTTGTGACATATTAGAGTGCACCTGCTCGTGGATGACATTTCTCTGCTCCTGCAACCTGCACTCCCCCGCGTCACAGCTGCCAGATGAGCGGAGCGATGATCGGCCCGGTGAGCTGGCAGGAAGTCAACCGGGTCTGGGTCATCTGTCCCTTCCTAACCCCACTCTAGAGCCCCGGTCTGGAACACTCAGTGAAGATGAGTAATAACAGCTGACAGCTACTGATATGACTTTGTACTTGTCTTCCATGGAATACTTTGTACTTGTCTTCCATGGAATACCCTCCATACCAATGCAAGTGTAGACTGTTGAAGTTTGAAACTGAAGTATCTCACTTCAACAATGGCCCCACATTGGATGGGCTGATTTCATCTGTCAGTTTTGTGGTCTGAGCACATGTTGCCCACTGGTTATGAGACATGCTTTGCATAGTGTGACTGTAATGTTATCCTGTCATTTGAGCTGGGTTTGTTCTGGTTGAGCTGGCTTGTGGGTTAAGATGTTGACACCATGTAACCTTACTATGTTCTGTGCATCAGGAGTCATGTACTGCATATAGTGTAGGAGTCTGCTCTACCAGCCATTTTGAATGAGCTGCTGTTGATTTTTTGTGTGTTTACAACACGGTTTCAAGGCAGAAGCAAAGCACACACAAACTCGTCATCTGGCAATGCTATGTGTCAGGCCCCCTGCCAACACTGTTACAATGAAGCCTTGTCTATTATGCAACAGATCACCTTTCTCACACAGGTCCCCCGTGCCACAGACACGAGTTGAGTCCACTTCTGTTTAGATGGCTACCTCTCAAGCGCCCAGCTGAAATGGAAGGCTGTATGAACTGAAGGCCTGCAGGCAGCTAGTCCCCTCCGATGTGTCATCTTGTCAACTAGCACATGAACACATGTAAGTGGCAGAATGAGGCCCTGATAGGATGTTAGAGCTGTCAGTAGGGCAATGGCTTTGATGCTTATACTGTATATTAAGCCGTGTTGACACGCTGGTTCTATTGGTCTGCCCACTACTGCTGACACTGGTCTTTGTGCATGCTGGTCTCACTGCCTCAGGGTTAACTACTGTACAAAGTAAATGTCCACTTTATCTGCAGGCAATTGTAAGCAAACCCTGTGATTAAATGTTTTTCCTGCTTCCCTGAGCTAGTAAAACCTCAAACGTAAAAACTGAAATATGCATGTTTACACTAGTCTACACATTCTCTCCCAGGGCCTCTTACATGTATGTTTCCACTAGTCTACACATTCTCTCCCAGGGCCTCTTACATGTATGTTTCCACTAGTCTACACATTCTCTCCCAGGGCCTCTTACATGTATGTTTACACTAGTCTACACATTCTCTCCCAGGGCCTCTTACATGTATGTTTCCACTAGTCTACACATTCTCTCCCAGGGCCTCTTACATGCATGTTTACACTAGTCTATACATTCTCTCCCAGGGCCTCTTACATGTATGTTTACACTAGTCTACACATTCTCTCCCAGGGCCTCTTACATGCATGTTTACACTAGTCTACACATTCTCTCCCAGGGCCTCTTACATGCATGTTTACACTAGTCTACACATTCTTTCCCAGGGCCTCTTACATGCATGTTTACACTAGTCTACACATTCTCTCCCAGGGCCTCTTACATGCATGTTTACACTAGTCTACACATTCTCTCCCAGGGCCTCTTACATGCATGTTTACACTAGTCTACACATTCTCTCCCAGGGCCTCTTACATGCATGTTTACACTAGTCTACACATTCTCTCCCAGGGCCTCTTACATGTATGTTTCCACTAGTCTACACATTCTCTCCCAGGGCCTCTTACATGCATGTTTACACTAGTCTACACATTCTCTCCCAGGGCCTCTTACATGCATGTTTACACTAGTCTACACATTCTTTCCCAGGGCCTCTTACATGCATGTTTACACTAGTCTACACATTCTCTCCCAGGGCCTCTTACATGCATGTTTACACTAGTCTACACATTCTCTCCCAGGGCCTCTTACATGCATGTTTACACTAGTCTACACATTCTCTCCCAGGGCCTCTTACATGCATGTTTACACTAGTCTACACATTCTCTCCCAGGGCCTCTTACATGCATGTTTACACTAGTCTACACATTCTCTCCCAGGGCCTCTTACATGCATGTTTACACTAGTCTACACATTCTCTCCCAGGGCCTCTTACATGCATGTTTACACTAGTCTACACATTCTTTCCCAGGGCCTCTTACATGCATGTTTACACTAGTCTACACATTCTCTCCCAGGGCCTCTTACATGCATGTTTACACTAGTCTACACATTCTCTCCCAGGGCCTCTTACATGCATGTTTACACTAGTCTACACATTCTCTCCCAGGGCCTCTTACATGCATGTTTACACTAGTCTACACATTCTCTCCCAGGGCCTCTTACATGCATGTTTACACTAGTCTACACATTCTCTCCCAGGGCCTCTTACATGCATGTTTACACTAGTCTACACATTCTCTCCCAGGGCCTCTTACATGTATGTTTCCACTAGTCTACACATTCTCTCCCAGGGCCTCTTACATGTATGTTTCCACTAGTCTACACATTCTCTCCCAGGGCCTCTTACATGCATGTTTACACTAGTCTACACATTCTCTCCCAGGGCCTCTTACATGCATGTTTCCACTAGTCTACACATTCTCTCCCAGGGCCTCTTACATGTATGTTTCCACTAGTCTACACATTCTCTCCCAGGGCCTCTTACATGCATGTTTACACTAGTCTACACATTCTCTCCCAGGGCCTCTTACATGCATGTTTACACTAGTCTACACATTCTCTCCCAGGGCCTCTTACATGCATGTTTACACTAGTCTACACATTCTCTCCCAGGGCCTCTTACATGTATGTTTACACTAGTCTACACATTCTCTCCCAGGGCCTCTTACATGTATGTTTACTCTAGTCTACACATTCTCTCCCAGGGCCTCTTACATGCATGTTTACACTAGTCTACACATTCTCTCCCAGGGCCTCTTACATGCATGTTTACACTAGTCTACACATTCTCTCCCAGGGCCTCTTACATGCATGTTTACACTAGTCTTCACATTCTCTCCCAGGGCCTCTTACATGCATGTTTCCACTAGTCTACACATTCTCTCCCAGGGCCTCTTACATGCATGTTTACACTAGTCTACACATTCTCTCCCAGGGCCTCTTACATGCATGTTTACACTAGTCTACACATTCTCTCCCAGGGCCTCTTACATGCATGTTTACACTAGTCTACACATTCTCTCCCAGGGCCTCTTACATGCATGTTTACACTAGTCTACACATTCTCTCCCAGGGCCTCTTACATGCATGTTTACACTAGTCTACACATTCTCTCCCAGGGCCTCTTACATGCATGTTTACACTAGTCTACACATTCTCTCCCAGGGCCTCTTACATGCATGTTTACACTAGTCTACACATTCTCTCCCAGAGAATCTTCTTACATGTATGGTAATAATGAGGTAGTGCTTATGACTACTGTGTTTTCTTGACTTTTATTTTATAATGTTGGAACCCTTTATCCGCCACTGAAAGGAGCAATGCAGTTGTGAGACGTTGCGATCTCATATTTGCTTGACATGCTCTCAATCACTTGATTGTTGACATGAGTATGACAGGGCCACTGCCAGGGCGATTACACTCGGGCCGCCTGATGTTGACATTTTGGAGAGCTAACGAAGCTCCAGCGAGGGAGGTGGATGGGCTTAATATAGGGCTGACTAAGTAAAGCAAACCAAACCCAAGGTTACAGCAGGGTTCCCCACGTCAACTGGCGGATGAGTTATTGGTTGATGAATTTTGTAATCATCAGCCAGACTCCCATAAGTATAGTTTCTGTAGGATGCTATTAGAGAGATTTGATCGTTGAATATTCATGGCTTGGAATAAATCTGCTGAGGTATATTAAGCGGATGCATGTTTCTGTTGATGTGCAAAGTCCCATATAGCAGGTCTTTTCTGCTTTCTTTCAATTTATGATGTGTGAATTGTTAGCATTGCGTAATGTGTGAATTGTTAGCATTGCGTAATGTGTGAATTGTTAGCATTGCGTAATGTGTGAATTGTTAGCATTGCGTAATGTGTGAATTGTTAGCATTGCGTAATGTGTGAATTGTTAGCATTGCGTAATGTGTGAATTGTTAGCATTGCGTAATGTGCGAATTGTTAGCATAGCGTAATGCTGCGAATTGTTAGCATTGCGTAATGTGCGAATTGTTAGCTTTGCGTACTGTATGAATTGTTAGCTTTGCGTACTGTGTGAATTGTTAGCTTTGCATACTGTGTGAATTGTTAGCTTTGCATACTGTGTGAATTGTTAGCATTGCATACTGGGTGAATTGTTAGCATTGCATAATGTGTGAATTGTTAGCATTTCATACTGTGTGAATTGTTAGCATTTCATACTGTGTGAATTGTTAGCATTTTATACTGCGTGAATTGTTAACATTTTATACTGTGTGAATTGTTAACATTTTATACTGTGTGAATTGTTAGCATTTCATAATGTGTGGATTGTTAGCATTTCATAATGTGTGAATTGTCAGATTTGCATACTGTGTGAATTGTTAGCATTTCATAATGTGTGAATTGTTAGCATTTCATAATGTGTGAATTGTTAGCATTTCATACTGTGTGAATTGTTAGCATTTCATAATGTGTGAATTGTTAGCATTTCATAATGTGTGAATTGTTAGCATTTCATAATGTGTGAATTGTTAGCATTTCATAATGTGTGAATTGTTAGCATTTCATACTGTGTGAATTGTTAGCATTTCATACTGTGTGAATTGTTAGCATTTCATACTGTGTGAATTGTTAGCATTTCATACTGTGTGAATTGTTAGCATTTCATAATGTGTGAATTGTTAGCATTTCATAATGTGTGAATTGTTAGCATTTCATAATGTGTGAATTGTTAGCATTTCATAATGTGTGAGGACTTTTCTTTTTTTATTCCATGAAAATGTAACTAATATTCTAGATGATATATTCACACATTTTAAAGGGTGGTGATTTCTTAATTTTCTGTAAGCATTAGTTAGCATGTGAGGGTCTATGTGAGTAAAGGTCAGAGTAGGGAAAATCCCCATCCATAAGTGTGGTCATCTTCTGTTCATCTCTTCTGCCTTCGTGGTTGAAATTCTTAGGTATTTCCTGCTCAACCCCTTATATTTGCGTTTGTGACATCCAGGCCTCCGGAGCTTTCTCACTCTCTCTCTCTGGGCTTCAGCAGCAGTTGGCTCTGCTTGTCCAAACAGGCCAGAGTCAATGAGGGAAAACAGTAAACTCACACCACTCTGTGCTTCACCCCACTTCACGTGCTCTGGCATTTCTGTTCACATGACCCACCAGACTAATTGTTGAAAGCAGTAGGGCCACTTCTTAGGCCCAAACATTAGTGTCAGAAGACCTGAGAGTTACTCCAACAGATAAAGGTAGAATTTCTGTCTTCCTCTGGTAACTAGGGATAAACACTAGATTTTCAGGTATGTGAATTAAGCAGAAAAGTTTCACCCCCAAATCTGTAAGGCCTTGATGGCCTCCTTAAACAAATAATCAGGAATCATGTTAAAATGGCAATCGAATGCACTTCCTTCATTTGAACTTTGTGGCCATTTGACTTACACACAAGCCATCCTTTGGTCTGGTGGATGTGGGACTTTTCTGGTCCCTGTGAAAGAATGGGACACCGCTGGTGGCTGTACTGTAACTCTACCCAGCAGCACTCAGTGTGTCTGTCTTCAGCAGAGCATGAGGACTGCAGGCCGGGACAACCTGGACAAAAACAGGAACTTGATCTTCCTCCCAGTGTTACTACTGTGCCTGTCTGACTCAAACAAAGCTCACCATTCATTATTCTATGTGCTAACTGCAAGGGACCACCGACATCATACCTTCTGATAAAAAAAGTATTTATCATCTACACAACACATTGTGGACATTTCTGGATATTGTTCGTCCAGAAATGTATTTCCATAGAAATTATCTTTATTACATCAATTTTGATCCTCAGACAATGGTCTTGAGTGGGCATTGAGCTCATCTGCTCATACAAGTATTTGTCTTTTCTCAGTTGGACTTTGTATTGAGGTGGAAACTTTCTTGTTAATCATTAGGCCTGTGTTCCATTGATATCTGTACTGCATGTAGCAGGTGAACAGCATTTTAATAAATTAAAAACCCTCCTGACATTTTTATACTGATAATGATCAAACTTCATTATCACTGTGTTAATAAACGTATTAATGATCTTACAGGCATCATATGTTGTTGTTGTAATCTCCCAGAGACTTTTGAATGGCAGCAGTACATTAGACAACACATGGTGATGATAGCGCTGGCTGAGAGAGAGCATCCCTCCAGTCCCAAGTGCTCAGCCAGAATCAGCTATTTCCTGGCCAGCGTGAAGGAATGCCTCAGGTCCACACTCTAATCACAACATCATAAAGTCCCCGTCAGGGGAAAGATAGAGGGCCATGAGGATCTGACCAGTATTAAACACTGCTTCTTTTTATCATGCTGGGAGCTTGGCGAATCTACTTTTTATAGTCCTTTGATAGGACTGGAGGGAAAATCAACTGTAAATAATCTGTCATACATTTGATCAGAATTATAAGGTAAATGCATGGAAATTGCAAAGCACCGTTTAGAGGTTCAGGCCTTCTCCCTTGTAAGAATGTTTAGAATAATTTAGGCCCTTAGAGGCAAGTTACTGTCTCTCCATTTTTAAGCAGGTCCCATGCAGTGCTTATCAAAGTTCTCCAAATGGATAATGTGCAGAAACCAGATACAGAGCTGGATATCTGTAATGTACTTAGAACACTGTTTGGCATGTGATGTTTTCGGATGTCACTAATCATTTTACTGATAGCAGCAGAAGCACTCGGCGATTCTCCAAACTGTGGGTGGCTCAGAAATGCACTTATGAAAGTCACTGAACGAGCAGAAGGACAGAATAGAGCTGCAATGACCTAGCAGACACAGCGGGTTTGGCACTGTACGAACTATACACAGGTGCAGTGGATTTGTTTATTTATTTGTACAGACCAAGAACATCTTAAGATTTGAGAAAGTTATAGAGTTACAGTTCACAAGTTTCTAAAGACAGTGGGAAGGGATGATTCAATCTTCATATCGTATTCTTGTATATCTTTTTTTTGCCTGGATTTAATCATTTCAACAGCATAACACAGATATGATTCTATTTAGGCTACATATGTTACTTGTTAATCACTTCTTTGGGACTGGGGAGCAGTATCGAGTAGCTTGGATAAAAAGGTGCCCAGATTAAACTGCCTGCTACTCAGTCCTAAAAGCTTGAATATGCATATAATTAGTAGATTTGGATAGAAAACCCTCTGAAGTTTCTAAAACAGTTTGAATGATGTCTGTGAGTATAACAGAACTCATATGGCAGGCAAAAACCTGAGAAGAAATCCAACCAGGAAGTGGGAAATCTGAGGTTTGTAGTTTTTCAAGTCATTGCCTATCGAATATACAGTGTCTATGGGGTCATATTGCACTTCCCAAGGCTTCCACTAGATGTCAACCATCTTTAGAACCTTGTTTGATGCTTCTACTGTGAAGGGAGGGGGAATAAGAGCTGATTGAGTCAGGGGTCTGGCAGAGTGCCACGAGCTCAGTCTTGCGCGCTCCCGTGAGAGTTAGCTGCGTTCCATTGCATTTCTACAGACAAAGGAATTCTCCAGTTGAAACATTATTGAAGATTTATGATAAAAACATCCTAAAGATTGATTCTATACTTCGTTTGACATGTTTCTACGAACTGTAATATGACTTTTCGTCTGAACTTTCGCCTGGACTTGCCCGCACCTCCTGAGTTTGGATTTGTGTACTAAACGTGCAAACAAAAGGGAGGTATTTGGACATAAATGTTGGACTTTATCGAACAAAACAAACATTTATTGTGGAACTGAGATTCCTAGGAGTGCATTCTGATGAAGATCATCAAAGGTAAGTGAATATTTATAATGCTATTTCTGACTTCTGTTGACTCCACAACATGGCGGGTATCTGTATGGCTTGTTTTTGTTTGTGAGCGCCGTACTCAGATTATTGCATGGTGTGCTTTTTCCCGATAAGTTTTTTTGAAATCTGACACAGCGGTTGCATTAAGGAGAAGTTTATCTATAATTCCATGCATAACAATTGTATCTTTTAGCAATGTTTATTATGAGTATTTCTGTAAATTGATGTGGCTCTCTGCAAAATCACTGGATGTTTTGGAGGCAAAACATTACTGAACATAACACAACAATGTAAACTAAGATCTTTGGATATAAATATGAACTTTATCGAACAAAACATACATGTATTGTGTAACATGAAGTCCTATGAGTGTCATCTGATGAAGATCATCAAATGTTAGTGATTAATTTTATCTCTATTTCTGCTTTTTGTGACTCCTCTCTTTGGCTGGAAAAATGGCTGTTTTTCTGTGACTAGGTTGCTGACCTAACTTAATCGTTTGGTTTTCGTCATAAAGCCTTTTTGAAATCGGACAATGTGGCTGGATTTACAACAAGTTTATCTTTAAAATGGTGTCAAATACTTGTATGTTTGAGGAATTTTAATTATGGGATTTCTGTTGTTTTGAATTTGGCGCCCTGCAATTTCACTGGCTGTTGTTGAGGTATGATTATCCAAACCAGCTGGGATTCAGTTTGTTTATGGAGTTTGTGCTTCAGGATACGAGAGGTTTGTTGTTTTAACCTTCAGAGTTTTTTGGCACACCACATAAATGCCCCGGCAGCTCAATTTGGCTCAGCACGGAACCTCCAGGTTATGTAGCATTTGATGTGGTCTGTGGTGTAGTTTAAAAGTCCTTTATGTCTTTTCCAGACAGCAACACATTGTTCTAAACGTGCTGTTTTCTGCATTGTGAAAGTTGGCTATAGCTGAAATGTTGAGTTTTTGACAGAAATTTGCTCTGACGGCACCTGGCTAGATTTCACTCTCTGTCGAGTCCATGGCTTATCCATCGAGGAGCAGGCCCAGGTGTTTGAATTGAAAATACACCTTGCGGCGGAGAAAGGTGCCGACCCATGGAAAATTATTGTGAGAGACTGCTAGACTGCACTGTCAGGGGCAGAGGATGAAATGGGAAGACAAAGGGACATCCTGAGCACTGCTAGCTAATGTTATCCTCTTCAAACAGGCTCAGCCTACTCCTCTTTTCTGTGGTAAGAATGCCTGTGATAGCTGACTAGTGACACTGGGGCCAAATTAAATAGAAGGCTTTAGGTGCTGTAAGGTTATTGATGGGTCTGTTTGCTTGGTTATATATTAGTCATATTTGTGTCTGCAAAGTACCACCTCAATGCTTTGCACAGCAAAAAAGCATTAAGACTGGGAAGAAAATGTAGTTCTTATAACAAACTGCTGTCATGACAGGGTGTACAGATGCAGGATCTAAATTTGACCAGTTTCTCACAGAAGGAAAATAGTCCTTCAGCAACAGGGAATGTGAATTATTGTGTGTATTATATATAATGGGCATTTTGGTAGGGGTTGATATCTTTTCTGTTAAGTTAAGTCAATTATGAAATGTTAAAATGGAAATTACAAACTTTAGAAGCCTTTTTAATTGAACCTCAAATACATGACATGTTTGTATTTCAGCTATGCAGGACATTTCCTGCAACAACAGGGTGATCAAGTTTGTTTTGCTGGCATATTTTATTTACTGGGAAACTGTGATAATAAGGCGTCTCTGTTTCTACATAAACTATGAATAATAATGATGAATAAGTAGTAGGTAGTTTCACTATGATTTTGAATATCTGGAAATCATAGGTTTATTACAGATAGCATATCTTATGTTCTAATATCATAATGAAGCTCTCATTTGTTTGCCACTTTCTTTTGTTACAGTTTGTTCTAATGGACTTGATACACAACAACAATAGTATCCTAATGCAGGGCAATAGCTCTACCAAGGTCATGTCTTCGAGCTACATTAGATTGTACAGAAGCAGACAGTAGACTGTATTATTCTCTTTGGCATGTCCATTAGTGCACTGCAGTACCCTGATCTCTTCATGGTCTTTAACTGCAGGCTTTAATTGGGTTTGTATGATCATGCCAGTTATTAGAATAGCAGTGTCTGCTGCCTACTGTGATGCTGTTACACAGAGGAGCTGTTAGTACTACAGAGGCTCTGAATGAATGGAGCCATCACCCTCAGCCGTGTCCAGCTGAATCTGAACAGCCACATAATTAACACTGTTGAGGCCTGGCTCCTTTCAAAGCCCTGCCTGCCTGTCCCTGCCTGCCATTCCGGCGTCTACAGTTGCCTTTTGTCACAGAGGCCTGTCGCTATGTCCTCAACGCATCACAGTCAATGGTCACATCTAATTATTTTTCCAGAGAAGATTACTTGAATAGCTATGTTTCCATTATGTCATATGATAGATAGTACAGAGTTAGTTAGTGGGAATGAAAGAGATAACCTGTCTAGGATCAGCGTGGCGCTAGCGGCACACCCCCCCCCCCCCCCCCCCCCACTGAAAAACCAGTGCCGCGAAATTCAAAAAAAATATTTTTTTAAAATATTTAACTTTCACACATTAAAGTCCAATACAGCTAATGAAAGACACAGATCTTGTGAATCCAGTCAACATTTCCGATTTTTAAAATGTTTTACAGGGAAGACACAATATGTAAAGATGTACATCTATTACCTAAAAACACATGAGCATAATCCACCATCTTTTATTTGTCCACCAACACCAGTAGCCATCACCAATTCGGCTAAACTAAGATATTTATAGCCCCTAACCAACAAAAAAACTCATTAGATGACAGTCTGATAACATATTTATGGTATGGGATAGGTTTTGTTAGAAAAAAGTGCATATTTCAGGTAGATGGCATAGTTTACAATTGCACCCACCATCACAAATGGACTAGAATAATTACAATGAGCAACGTGTTTACCTAACTACTAATCATCAAACATTTCGTAAAAATACACAGCATACACGAATCGAAAGACACAGATCCTGTGAATACAGACAATATTTCAGATTTTCTAAGTGTCTTACAGCGAAAACACAATAAATCGTTATATTAGCTTAGCACATAGCAATTAGCAGCCCAGCATTGATTCTAGCCAAATTGAGCGATAAAAGTCAACATCGCCAAAAGATATTAATTTTTTCACTAACCTTCTCAGAATTCTTCCGATGACACTCCTGTAACATCACATTACAACATGCATATACAGTTTGATCGAAAATGTTTATATTTAGCCACCAAAATCATGGTTAGACAATGTGAAATGTAGACAAGCTGGTAAAGAAAAAGTCCTTGCGCCACTTAGACAGTGATCTACTCTTATACATAAATACTCATAAACGTGACTAAAAAATATAGGGTGGACAGGGATTGATAGACAATTTAATTCTTAATACAATTGCGTTATTACATTTTTTAATTTATCCTTACTTTTCAATACAGTTTGCGCCAAGCGAAGCTACGTCAAAAAACATGGCGTCCTAAGCCACTAAAATGTTTCGACAGAAACACGATTTATCATAATAAAAATGTCCTACCTTGAGCTGTTCTTCCATCAGTATCTTGGGCAAAGGATCCTTTCTTGGGAGAAATCGTCTTTTGGTGGAAAGCTGTCCTCTTGCCATGTGGAAATGTCAACTGCGTTCGGGATGAACTGAAAAGCGTGCCCAACTTTTCACATCGTTGCAAAAATAAATGTCCCAAAATCGCACTAAACGGATATAAATTGCTATAAAACGCTTTAAATTAACTACCTTGTGATGTTTTTAACTCCTATAACGAGTGAAAAGATGACCGGAGAAATATAAGAGGCTAAACTAACGCTTGGAACAGGTGCGCGCCGGTGTCCTCTAGGCTCATGACGCAGCTCCCAAAGAATGACTAGCTTCAGGGTTTTTTCATTTGTAGGGCCTGTGAACGCGCAATCGACCCCGTTGGAATCGTCATCACGTAAAGGCATCCAGGGGAAGACGTAAGAAGTGTCCGTATAGTCATAGCAACGACAGTGCCCTTTTAACTGACTTCAGAAGAGTGGCCAACATTTCTCAAATCTGACTCCATGTCAGGGAAATTGCTGTAGAATGGGCTCTGTTCCACTTAGAGACAAAATTTCAACTCCTATAGAAACTATAGACTGTTTTCTATCCAATAATAATAATAATATGCATATTGTACGATCAAGGATTTTGTGGGAAGCCGTTTAAAAAATTAGCCAAATTGGCATAAATAGTCTAAACAGCGCCCCCATCCCCAACAGGTAGTCAAAGTTCAAGATGCTTGTATTGTCTTTGATCTTTGGAACTCATCATAGGTTGATGATCAATTTATCTGTCACGCTTCACTCTGATCCCTTTTGAGCCGTAATGAAAACAGACCTGGGTCCTTGTGAATGTCTCCCAACTCAGTGATTGATGGTTGAGTGGAATGGAGATATACCCCAACGCCACCAACCATCAGCTCTATCAACAGTTGAAAGAACAAAGACATTCACAGTGTGTTTAGATCCCGTAACCTGGGGGGTTAGGCAAGGGACGGCCTGTTCTCTCTGTTTAAGAGGGTAGATGCTGATGGTTGTAAGGCAGGATGCCAGAGGGAGGAGAACATGCTGGGTGGTTTGGAGGCCTCATTTGAACAGGGGTCCGCTGTACAGTCATCAGAGAGGGGGGGGGGGGGGGGGGGGGGGGGGGGGGCAGCCCCAGCCCCAGCCCCAGCCCCAGCCCCAGCCCCAGCCCCTAAGCCATGCTCTGTCCTACTGATAGGGATGACCCAGAGCAAATACCAGTAGTCTCTGTACCAGGCCAACGGGATCATACTGCAATGTATGCCTAGGAACCATCACGTTACAAGGACATACTGTATCTGAAACCATTTCAATAGAGAATATATCACAGCAGTACAATTGATCCTTAGTTCTCCGTTCAAGTATTTATTTATACGTGGCTAATTTGTACCATATGACATTTATTTTCTAACTGATGTTTACTGTACAAAGTTTTCAAAGCTAAATTATATTATATTTAGAATTCCTCTTTCTTAAAATGTAACAGTGTTTATATTTCCCTCCAGGACACTAAGCATAGAGGCTGATGCAGTAGTCTGTCGCCATGGCCTCAGATGCAAGTCACATGTTGGAGGCGGCCTTGGAGCAAATGGATGACATCATCGCAGGTAAAAGTGATTAATTGTCTCTTCCTACTACATCTAATACATTCTCCCACAGTTTATTATGGTTTTTTGATTCACCATTGAAAAGATCTGTGTATTTTCACACGGCTCTGACGTCAATTTGGAATATACAACAAACTTGAGAAACAAGTTCACTTCTTTTGAAAGAAAGGTCCTTGCCTCATTATACCGTCTTTGTACACAGTGATTGGTTCAGGTGACATACTGTATATCAAACAGGTTTAACTGCTGGCGTGTGTGTGCTTGAAACACACCATGCCACTGCCAGGCAGGTAAAAGCTGAGAAATGGAGCAGAGTAAGCAAGGCTACCCTGTAAAGAAATGAGATCCTGAATAAAACATCAGATCAGCCCTGCCTGTGACACACAGGAGGCTGCTGAGGGGAGGACAGCTCATAATAATGTCTGGAATGGAGCAAATGGAATAGCATCAACCACATGGAAACCATGTGTTTGATGTATTTGATACCATTCCACTTAATCATTACCACGAGCCCATCCTCCCTAATTAAGGTGCCACAAACCTCCTGTGCTGTAACAATTCCATAGACATTCAAACCAGTAGATAGTCATAGCACTGACGTCATCCACGTATTCCCATGGAACACTCCTGATGGTGCATGAAGTGGATTATGGGTCATATTGCTGAATGGCCCAAAAATGGCACACAAAAAAAGGATCATGGTGAAAGTTGCCGAAACTAGCAAAGGCTAATGGTCGATGTAGTTGTTTTCATCCTGCCTGAGAGAGCCTCCTCCCTCGTAGCCTACCGGCCAGTGATTGGTCTATGTCAGCACGTGGTCCTGTGTGATGACAAATGTTGTTGTCAGAATTAATCACTATTTAATTAAATATCTCGATTTGTAGCAAACTTTTAAAGAATTCACAGTGGGGATTAAATTGATCATAACAAACTCATTTTAGAGCACAAAACTTTTGGGCCGTTCTGACGATCATCATTTTCGTAGGCTTTCAATGGCAGACCAGAGCTTTTGGCACCGCTAGGTTGCTACGCGGTAATAGACCAGCAGAGCTCATGACTTCCCGCTCTAGACTGGACACTGGGGGCCTGGACAGTTCCCCCTGTCATCCTCAGACTGTTTACTATAGACTCCATCGACTTGAACTAAGATGGGTTTGTAACACGTTAGACGGAATGCATTTCCAATTCCATTGAACTCCATCTCTTGAAGTCTTACTTTTTAAGTAAAATTCTAAACATCAGATTAGATTATTACATTTACTTGTTTTAAAAAATATTGTAATTAGTATAACACTTTAGTAAATAGTAACAAAATGTTATTTTTCCCATATATACATCATCTCTATAACATGTAGGCTACATTAGCCTACGTTCTGTGGTCCCCATGAACAGAATACTAGACCCACAAGACTAAGCCACACGGTCAGATAAAACATTAACATGATACACACTGTGATAATGTGATAATATATTCCATTTAGCAGACGCTTTATCCAAAAAGGGCATTATCATAATTTTCATAATTTCAGAGTTTTATTTCCACCTCATAGTTTGGAAATATCATTAAAAAAAAAGGAAAATCATTTTTTGGCTTATTTACAGGCGAAGTTAGATCCGTCTGTTCTGTTATGATGTTCTTTCAAAATATGAGTGTGTTTTAATGGCATTTTCCTCTTTCTTGCATGTACACTATGAGTCCTATTTAGGGAATCTATGCAGCACTAGTGTGATGGAAGGCACAGTCAAACATGGATAGTGTGTGTGCGCGTGTGTGTGTGGGCGTGGGCGTGTGCCTGTGTGTGTGGGGGCATATGCTCACATCCTATGTGTGTGTGGCTGTTAAATTAGGGGCAAGGCTTTGTAGGGGGTTGGGCTGAGTTCCCTGCAGCAAGCTCAGCTATTGCCAACATGATTGAACTCATAAAGGGTTCATGTTAAAGCAGTTGGTCATCTAAATAGAATGTGGGGGATGAAGCTCAACATGCCAGTTTGTGACTAAACGGATCAACAGAACAACTCAATGCTACATCAGCCTCTGTGGAGAGTGAAAGACATGCCACTCTGACAGCCGTTGGAATTAACCACAGAGTTTGACTTAGCCTTCTGTATTAGTGATGCGTGGGTTGACTCATAACCTGCTGTCCCCGCAGATATATTCACGGGGAGGGCGGGTTTAGGGTGGGTTTATGATCATGAAATATTGTGTGGATGAAGGGCGAGCGGGTTGAATAAAGAGGGAAAAAAATACCAATAAAATGTATTTCTATCTATGGGCTACATTGAGGTTTTTATTTCATAATTTTAGGCTATCGGGCATTACTGTGTAAGCCTAAACAAGTGGAGTTTAATTCAATAAGAGAAAAGCTGTGAAAGGAGAGTTGAAAATAAAGAGAAGGGCGGGCCAGAAAAGTAATGTTTGGGAAAGATTTGCTGAAGTGGTAAAGCATGATGGAAGTCCTGGCAATGTTATATGTGATGATTGTGAGACGTTATACAAATTTGACAGTCACAAGATGGCAACTTCAAATAGGCCTTTGTCACGTTTTTTAAAATTTGTTTTATTCTATTTAACCTTTATTTAACTAGGCAAGCAAGTTAACTTCTCTAGGATAGGGGGCAGCATGTTCACGTTTGGATGAAAAGCGTGCCAAGAGTAAACTGCCTCCTACTCAGTCCCAGATGCTAATATATGCATATTATTATTAGTATTGGATAGAAAACACTCTGACGTTTCTAAAACTGTTTGAATCATGTCTGTGACTATAACAGAACTTCTTTGGCAGGCAAAACCCTGAGGACAAACCATTCAGATTTTTTTTTTTGAGGTCACTCTCTTTTCAATGGGCTTTCATTGGGAATCCAGATTTGTAAGGGACCTTGCTACAGTTGCCATTGCTTCAACTGGATGTCAACAGTCTTTAGAAATTGGTTGAGGTTTTTCCTTTGAGAAATGAATAAGTAGCCATGTTCAGAATGAGGCCCCAGTGAAGTGTACTGTTTGTTAGAGGTGCGTGACCAGAAAGCATGCTACACATTGAACACAGCTACACATTGAACACGTATTGAACACAGATCATCCCGTCTTCAATTTTATCGATTATTTATGTTAAAAAATACCTAAAGTTGTATTACAAAAGTAGTTTGAAATGTTTGGACAAAGCTTACAGGTAACTTTTGAGATATTTTGTAGTCACATTGTGCAAGTTGAAACCGGTGTTTTTCTGGATCAAACGCGCCAAATAAATGGACATTTTGGATATATATCGACAGAATTAATCGAACAAAAGGACCATTTGTGATGTTTATGGGACATATTGGAGTGCCAACAGAAGAAGCTCGTCAAAGGTAAGGCATGAATTATATCTTTATTTCTGCGTTTTGTGTCGCGTCGGAGGGGTTGAAATATGATGGTCTGTGATTGTTAGCTGGGGTGCTATCCTCAGATAATAGCATTGTTTGCTTTCGCCGTAAAGCATTTTCAAAAATCTGACACGTTGGCTGGATTCACAACAAGTGTAGCTTTAGTTTGGTATATTGAATGTGTGATTTCATGAAAGTAAAATTTTTATGGTAATTTATTAGAATTTGGCGCTCTGCATTTTCACTGGATGTTGGCAAGGTGAGACGCTACCGTCCCACAAATCCCAGAGAGGTTTTAAGAACAAATTCTTATTTACAATGACAGCCTACCAAAAAGAAAAAGGCCTCCTGCGGGGACGGGGGACTGGGACTGGGATTAAAAAATATATACAAATACACAATAAATATAGGACAAAACACACATCACAACGAGAGACAACACAACGCTACATGAAGAGAGACATAAAACAACAACATAGCAAGGCAGCAACACATGGCAACACAACATAACAACAACATGGTAGCAACACAACATGGTAGCAGCACAGAACATGGTACAAACATTATTGGGCACAGACAACAGCACAAAGGCAAGAGGGTAGGGACAACAATACATCACACAAAGCAGCCACAACTGTCAGTAAGTGTGTCCATGATGGAGTTTTTGAATGAAGAGATTGAGATAAAACTGTCCAGTTTGAGTGTTTGTTGCAGTTTGTTCCAGTCGATAGCTGCAGCAAAGTGAAAAGAGGAGCGACCCAGGGATGTGTGTGCTTTGGGGACCTTTAACAGAATGTGACTGGCAGAACAGGTGTTGTAGTCAAGGGAATTGTAGCCTACTGTTCAGAAGTGGCGTGTATTCATGGATGCCAAGAGAAGCCAGGCTTCCCCAGAAAATGTACTAAGAAAAAAATAAGAAAAATGATATTCAGTTATCTTTCGTCTTTCTGTATTTCATCATTTTCCTTATATTCGCAAGAGGCTGAATATACTGTATCTCAACGGAGAAAGCATCCGAGCGAGCCAAACAGTGCCCCTCTGTCTCTATGTTTAGGCCATTTATCGGATGGTGTCTGGTCCAAAAGAGTATGACATTGTTGCCACCCATAGCATTGATGCAAGGGAAGTCAGCAAGCATTTGGCCTCCCTATATAAAAAAGTATAAAATAAATGTGAATGGTCCTGGCACACCAAAAACATGTGTCAAGGAAGCCAGATTGGATTTGGCGTCACTGCTATCAAATCGCATTGAGAGCATACGTTGACAGAAACAATAAAACATAAAAGTGTGTACTGTATGACAGTAATAGATCATTTCGTCAACATGAAAGAGAGGAGGATGGCATTTGAGTCTCACAAGTATGGTGTCAACATGTTTTCTTCTACTTGCATGAACGCATACACACACACACACACACAGAAATCAGAACCATGCAGTGGCGGCAGAGCCCCACCTATTTAGAGCCCCACATTTTTAGCTTGCCTGTTTTGCATGTTATTTTGGCATTAATATGTGTCACATATCAGTTTGCAAACAATGTAAAAAAAAAAATGTTTTATATATATATAATTGAGTTAATAAAGCCGCCTATAAACATGGTCTCTTCTGTTTTATTGAGTAAAGCAGCTCCAAAATGCAGGTGTTTCAGTGCTTTCGGTGGTGATGTGGCAAGCCAGTGATTGGCTCAGTGTTCTGTCACTCATGGGGACAGTACGTCACCGCCACGTCTAAAGGTAGACCTCGAAAATTCTAGCCCTTTGGGTGCTGCCTTAGAGTTACATTAGAAGTGTCCATCCAAGAAGGCTCAAGGTCATTGGCCACAGATAAAATTACGTCAAATCACGTTATATGTACAGTAGCTTTGATTGGACATGTCAACATCATACTTTCAAAATCTTAGCTAGCAGTCATCATGAATCAAGTCGACAATCTTCTGGCAAATCCTTTTTAATCCTTGTCATATGAAGAGAAATAATGAAGAGAAATTACAGATAAAACGTATCGGTGCTCATCGGCCATTGGACATAAACATTACACAGCAAGTTGGAAATCACAAATTCAACAATGAGTGGTTTGGAAGGAATCAGTGGCTGTGTGGTCCCAAATCTGGGAGTAAGGGGCTCTTTTCCAAGTTTAAAGTGATAAACATCTAACATTGCCCATGCTGTCAGTGAAGCATGATTTGTGCCGCGCTCAAAACAACTGTTAACTTGGAACTGCGAAAACTTGACTTCAGTGAGTTCAAGACAACTGGGAACTCGGGAATAAATGAACTCCGACTTTGAACGGACATCCAACTCGGAATTGTAAATCAGGCCTCTTTCTAGAGCTACGACCTGAAGATCAATGACGTCATCATAATTCGAAGGACCGGCGCGCCACCTTCCTGTTTAAGTGAGTACAGCACGACAAGGTCCAAAAATGTCCAAAATGTATTCTAATACCCTCCTGTATTCTAATTCTAATACTGCTGCGTAAATTATGTAATATGCCAGGGAGATATGTATACTGTACATAATTAAGCAATTAAGCAACTCCTACATAATTAAGCATTTCTTGTAGTAAAATTACAAACCAATTTTAGGCTACATTTGATACGGGAACAGGAGAATTTCTTTCTTTCAGCATCTTGAGTGAATGTGCAGTTAGATACCATCTGTAGTGGTGCTATCTTTCTCAGCATCATAAAAGCTGATAGTGTTTCAACCACATAAAATATGCATCCAAGCCGAACTGAAATCTTACCAGAAACACGTTGGGTCGTTTTCACAGCTTTCTATTTCCTTACAACCGGTCAAACTTATGCCATGTGGAAATGTTGCACAGAAAGATTTTCCTTCTTTTGTTGAGTTATTGAATTTTATCCCGGTTCCAAAACGTCTTTGCTCTACGAAAGAAGCGGAGATGACAGAGACCTTTACCGACGTTAACTAGATTGAAGCATTCATTCAGATAAGTTAACAAACGGATCACTGACCATTTCAAATCCCACCATACCTTCTCCGCTATGCAATCTGGTTTCAAAGCTGGTCATGGGTGCACCTCAGCTACGCTCAAGGTCGTAAACAATATCATAACCGCCATTGATAAGAGACAATACTGTGCAGCTGTATTCATCGACCTGGCCAAGGCCTTCGACTCTGTCAATCACCACATTCTTATCGGCCGACTCAACAGCCTTGGTTTCTCAAATGACTGCCTCGCCTGGTTCACCAACTACTTCTCAGATAGAGTTCAGTGTGTCAAATCGGAGGGCCGGTTGTCCGAACATCTGGCAGTCTCTATGGGGGTGCCACAGGGTTCAATTCTCGGGCCGACTCTCTTCTCTGTATACATCAATGATGTCGCTCTTGCTGCTGGTGATTCTCTGATCCACCGCTACGCAGACGACATCATTCTGTATACTTCTGGCCCTTCTTTGGACACTGTGTTAACTAAACTCCAAACGAGCTTCAATGCCATACAACTCTTCTTCCGTGGCCTCCTGCTCTTAAATGCAAGTAAAACTAAATGCATGCTCTTCAACTGATTGTTGCCCGCACCTGCCCGCCCGTCCAGTGTCACTACTCTGGACGGTTCTGACTTAGAATATGTGGACAACTACAAATACCTAGGTGTCTGGTTAGACTGTAAACTCTCCATCCAGACACACATTAAGCATCTCCAGAATCGGCTGGAATCGGCTTCCTATTTCGCAACAAATCATCCTTCACTCATGCTGCCAAACATACCCTTGTAAAACTGACTATCCTACCGATCCTTGACTTCGGCGATGTCATTTACAAAATAGCCTCCAACACTCTACTCAGCAAATTGGATGCAGTCTATCACAGTGCCATCCGTTTTGTCACCAAAGCCCCATATACTACCCACCACTGCGACCTGTATGCTCTCATTGGCTGGCCCTCGCTTCATATTCGTCGCCAAACCCACTGGCTCCAGGTCATCTATAAGTCTTTGCTTGGTAAAGCCCCGCCTTATCTCAGCTCACTGGTCACCATAGCTGCACCCATTCGTAGCACACGCTCCAGCAGGTATATTTCACTGGTCACCCTCAACGGCAAATTCCTCCTTTGGCGGCCTTTCCTTCCAGTTCTTTGCTGCCAATGACTGGAACGAACTGCAAAAATCACTGAAGCTGGAGACTCATATTTCCCTCACTAACTTTAAGCACCAGCTGTCAGAGCAGCTCACAGATCACTGCACCTGTACATAGCCCATCTGTAAATAGCCCATCCAACTACCTCATCCTCATACTGTTATTTATTTATTTTGCTTCTTTGCACCCCAGTATCTTTACCTGCACATTCATCTTCTGCACATCGATCACTCCAGTGTTTAATTGCTATATTGTAATTATTTCGCCACTATGGCCTATTTATTGCCTTACCTCCCTTATCCTACCTAATTTGCACACACTGTATATATACTTTTCTATTGTATTATTGACCGTATGTTTGTTTATTCCATGTGTAACTCTGTGTTGTTTGTGTCACACTGCTTTGCTTTATCTTGGCCAGGTCGCAGTTGTAAATGAGAACTTGTTCCCAACTAACCTACCTGGTTAAATAAAGGTGAAATACAAATAAATAAATAAATATATCGATATGTGACATTATTCTGGTGAACAAGGGTTTATTTAGTCTTCTAGGGCACTGTTTCCCAACCCTGGTCCTCCAGTACCCCAACAGTACATATATTCATTGTAGCCCTATAGCTCCGGCCTCAGATTCTCACTTTATCACATAAAGTCAGGTGGTTGTGTATGGGTTACTAACAATTGCGGGCAGGGTGCGAGTGAACAAACAGCTGACCCGAGCACCACTATTCAGTATGTAGGGGAATGTCACAGCTAGGGTTGCAAAGGGATGGTATATTACTGGAAACTTTCAAAGTTTACCATTAAACTACCAGAATGTTTGTATCTTTCAAGGGTTGAATTTCATTTATCACAAGACATCTGGTGGCCCTTTTGGGTACTTCAGATTATCACAGGTGTCTGTAATCATCTCTGGCCCTCTGTGTGGCCTTATCACATGTGAAATATATGAAATAATTGTAAAAATTAAAGAATGACAACTCTGTAAAACATTATCGTAACTATAAACCATACATTTAGTGAATACCATTGGTGTTTTATATTAGTGTTTTAGCATGAAATATCAGTAATTATTTTTACAAACTGTATTTGTTGTCAATGTTTTGGCATCAAACTGTTGGCTGTTGAGAAGAGTTGCAGAGGTAATTGAAAATAATCCCATTCTTAATTAGATGCTTTTTTCAAGAATTAGACTATTTTATCTTGAACCATATGGTCTAACTACTAGAAACACATGCATAATATGGACACAGGTATAATAAATGAATACTATAGATTAAAAAACTTATTCAAGTATAAATTACCAAAATTACTGAAGATTCTGGTAACTTTGGTAAAATACCGGTAGTTTTGCAATCCTAGTCAAAGCAGTGTTTTATTGTGTAAATCTACGTACATCTTGTCTGAAATTCATGCCATTGGTCTTTCCCTTTTTGTCAATTCACCATGACAAGAGATCGGGATCAACAGTCACCTTGACTGATCAAGGTGAAAACAAGTTAGCCTCAAGGTCTAATTCAGGATGTTCACAAGTTAATCATTGCTATTACCACAATAAGATCTGGTCAATAACAATTAAAGTTAATTACTTTACTGTTGCCAAACATTATCTCATATGCAGCCTATATTTTCAAGGACTACAAATAGAATATAATCAAAATGTAATTACTGCAAGGAATCCCAATCATCAACAAGGCATTAGTCCCAATCGTCAGCCATATTTTGAGATACTGGTCTGATTACATTTGAGTATTAGGACATCGTTTTCCGTAATAGTATATGCTGGAAATATCTCTGAAAGGCACTTGACATTTAATATAATATGCAGGTAATGAGTTGCTGCAGCAGTGATGGACTTGAAAATATGCCACCTACTGGTTATTGCTGGAGCATCTGAATCAGATGAGAGATACTCTATTATTATAATCTTGAGTTGAATAATTGGTTTCTTTGTGTTTTTCACTTATTGTCAATTTATTTTAGGATAATAAAAATGTGTTATATGGATAGTAGTTGGAAACCTCAACCAACTCCAAACCATGCTCACACAAAGAGAAGTAAGTACTACACTACTGTAAAACTGATCTGGCCTGGTAACTTGTTTCAGGCATTTTATTGAACAAACATGTTTTGTATCAGGCTTGTGATCTGAATAAAGCTAATTATATACTAGATATTAGATGAACAATAAACAGGGCTATTTGGCTGTAGATACCCATAGTTATGATATTTTTTAGCGAGATGCAGTTGAGCATGCGTGAATAATCCGTTCCTCTCTGAGTCCGTATGCGCATTGGCCCTCAGGCAGGCACAGGCATATTTACGGAAAATCTTGTTTTTTTCAACATCGTGTTCTTCTTAAATTTTCCTCAAAGTCAAGCCAACCAAAGCATGCAGTCAATGTACCATAGTTTCACTCAATGTACCATAGTTTCTTTGTATGTTTTTTTTGTTGTGAAAAGAAGGCTGTTTGTATACATGGATATGGACTGGTCCCAGATCTGTTTGTGCTGCATGTCATGACATTGGCCATAGGAGTTGGCAAGACGGCACACACATATCTGGGATCAGGCTAGTCCTACCAAGACTACTGTTTTTTCCTTTCAATTAAGACCTAGACAAGCAGGTGAGGGGAGTTTTTTACTAATCAGTGACATTAATTCATCAATCAAGTACAAGGGAGGAGCGAAAACCCGCAGACACTCGGCCCTCCGTGGAATGAGTTTGACACATGTATTAGCCGGGGGACAGAACCCTGTTCCTGGAGAGCTACCCTCCTGTAGGTTTTAACGCCAACTATCAGGTTTCACGTATGGCCACATTGCAGACAGTGTCGAAGTAACAAAATAATTTCTAGTACAGGGGCAGGCAAACAACAAGTCAAGGACAGGTAGAGGTCAGTAATCCAGAAAGAGTGCAACAGGTCCAGAACGGCAGGCAGTCTCAGGGCAGGCAGGGTTCAATAATCCAGAGAGGTGTGGCAAGGTATAGAATGGCTGGCAGGCAGGCTCAGGGCAGGCAGAAAGGTCAAAACTTGGAAAGACAAGAAACCAGGAACAAGAACAGCCAGGAGCAAGGGGGCAAATGATGGTAGGTATTACGAAACAAAATAGAACTGGCAACAGACAAACAGAGAACACAGGTATAAATACACTGGGGTTAATGGGGAAGATGGGCGACACCTTGAGGGGGGTGGAGACAAGCACAAAGACAGGTGAAACAGATCAGGGTGTGACACCAACCCTGTTCCTGGAGAGCTACCCTCCTGTAGGTTTTAACTCTAACCCTGTTCCTGGAGAGCTACCCTCTTGTAGGTTTTAACTCTAACCCTGTTCCTGGAGAGCTACCCTCCTGTACATAGGTTTTAACTCCAACCCTGTTCCTGGAGAGCTACCCTCCTACACGTAGGTTTTAACTCCAACCCTGTTCCTGGAGAGCTACCCTCCTGTAGGTTTTATTTCCAACTCTGTTCCTGGAGAACTACCCTCCTGTAGGTTTTTGCTCTAACCCCAGTTTTAACTTCTGATTAATCTAATAATCAACCTGATAATTATTAGAATCAGGCGCACAAGATTAGGGTTGAAGCGAAAACCTACAGGATGGTAGCTCTCCAGGAACAGGGTTGGAGAGCCCTGCTAACCTACAGGAACAGGGTTGGAGAGCCCTGCTAACCTACAGGAACAGGGTTGGAGAGCCCTGCTAACCTACAGGAATAGGGTTGGAGAGCCCCGCTAACCTACCGGAACAGGGTTGGAGAGCCCTGCTAACCTACCGGAACAGGGTTGGAGAGCCCTGCTAACCTACAGGAACCGAGTTGGAGAGCCAATGAGTAAAAAAACACAACATGGAAACACCATAAATCACAATGGTAGCAGGCAGGTTTCTTTCCAGTTTATTGATTTTGGACGTCTTCAATGGAATCCGTGTTCATATGGTTTCCTTGGAGCATACTGTAACGATACGCTAACATGCTCCAGATGTCTGAGTGTTTATGGAGGAAGTTTAACTTGCTCTCCAGCTCCCAGATGATGATGAAGCTGGAACAGACATTAGCTTAGTGAGCAGATACAGGTGACACGTGGACGTATAGTTTAAAATAGAGGGAGCTGACTGGGTCAGTTTCTGCGATAGATATTTATATGTGCTGATATCAAAGTCAAAACTGTTCGCTGCTCTGGCACCCCAATGGTGGAACAAACTCCCTCACGACGCCAGGTCAGCGGAGTCAATCACCACCTTCCGGAGACACCTGAAACCCCACCTCTTTAAGGAATACCTAGGATAGGATAAAGTAATCCTTCTAACCCCCCCCCCCCTTAAAAGATTTAGATGCACTATTGTAAAGTGGTTGTTCCACTGGATATCATAAGGTGAATGCACCAATTTGTAAGTCGCTCCGGATAAGAGCTTCTGCTAAATGACTTAAATGTAAATGTAAATGATATACAATCTTGTCCAGGATAATGACTCTTTGTCCTCTGTCCCCGGCAGGCTCCAAGGCTGCAGCCGAGTACACCAACGGCCTGTTTGAGCTGGGCTCCCCAGGTAGCGCAGGGCCCCTGCAGGTGCTGCAGCTGGTTGAGGACCTGAGGCTGGCCCTGGAGCTGCAGCCCAGAGAGGAGGAGAGGAACACCCTGAGGGCCCAGGTCCCCAGCAGCACTGCTCACATGCTCATGGACTGGCTGGACATGGACAGGGGCTCAGACAGGGGCTCGGTGAGTAGCAGGGAGCACACCTGGGTCTATGGAAACTATTTCTTCATTACTTTTGTCAACCATCTCTACCAACCATAGTCATCTTTCTGTGTCTAACAATATAGTCTATAAACAGATAATATAGATTATCATTAGTTCATTATTTGCTCAGAATCCAAAAATGTCCTACTCATTAGCAGTGCACTATTTATTATTGACGTGGCATGATGTCGATAGTGTCGGGGTTGTTTGCAGGCCAATAAATATGTGGTCTGATTTACTTCTACTTGAGGCATGTTATCTCTGGGATTCACAGATGTGGCAGAAACTTCCAAAAAGTTGTAGAAAAGTCAGCCAGCTGTTTGCTGTCAAAAGCCTTTCCATTATACGCCATTGGGTTCTTTTTTCTCTCTCTTTGTAACACATAGAAGGAGAGAGGGTTGATTCATTGCAGCAGCTGTGTAGGAGTGTTGAACAGACCTAGAACTATTCCTGGGTGCTGCTAGGTCTTAGCAGGGCTGTGTCTGGGGCTGTGTCTGGGACTGTGTCTGGGACTGTGTCTGGGACTGTGTCTGGGACTGTGTCTGGGACTGTGTCTGGGGCTGTGTCTGGGGCTGTGTCTGGGAAAGACTGTGTGTGACTGTGTCTGACTCTTTCCTACTGGGACTGGGACTGTGAGCAGGTCTTATTTTGGCCCTGGCTGGGTCTCTCTCTGGTAACTAAGGCTGGCCGTGTTTGAAAGTCTCAATGTGTTCCTCAGAGACTCCTATTACGACTGAGCTCAACTTCCTGCCCTACTCCCTCTCCCCACTCTCCCGCTCTCCCTCTTTCTAATCACTCCTCTCTTCTTTTCCTCCTACTTTCCACACTCACGGTTCTACTCTCTCTACTCACTACACTTACTCTGTTTGCTCTGTGCTGTCTGTCTGGTCACCTCAACACACCTGAAGCACTCTGGGGTGTTAGGGGGTAAGTCTGAATCAATTCTTCATCTGTTCACTCCCACATGAAAAAATACTATAGTGTATACTATGGTAGCATTACTATAGTATTCACTGTAGTATTTTTGCTGACTTTACTGTAGTATTCACTGTAAAAACATGACAGTATTTACTGTAGTATTTACAGTTTACTATAGTATAAATAATATATTGTAATATTTACTGTAGTGTTTTTGCGGACTGTAGTATACTGTAATATTTACTGTAGTATTTTTTTTCTTTGACATAGAAGTAGGGGGCTTTCTCCTTTTCCATAACCTGTAATTAGGTAGGTAGGTAGAACTGGGTTCTGAACGGAGAGTTCCGAGCTTCTGCTCTTTTCCATAACCGGTAGGTAGGTAGGTAGGTAGGTAGGTAGGTAGGTAGGTAGGGAGGGAGGGAGGGAGGGAGGGAGGGAGGGAGGGAGGGAGGGAGGTAATTCTATAGTAAGTAATGTAGAATTCTATAGTAAACTGTATTATTTCTTTATGTGGGCTGTTCAGCTGTCACAGTAAATCGAGCTCTTAGCCTATAGATTTTTTGATGAATATCACGCTTGTTGTTTTCTCTATTTGTTGGCTGTTTGTGAAGGTTTTTCATGACCTGGTTTACGAGGGTATGTAGACACATAACATATTTGGATCATATTTAGGAAATGATAACCACATGATGATACTGTCACTGCCACTGTTCATAGAGACGATTGTTGACGTGCATTGTTATAGTCGTGTCATTGGCTGAGGCTGCAATAAACAATCTGTTGGCGGAGCTAATCTGTTAGCGAGGCTAAGTGGCCAATGAAAGGCTCTCGTTTTTCCCTCTGTCTGAGTCGTAGAGGCCCTGCTCTCTCTGTACAGCAGGGGTCTCACACGCCACACGGTCGCCCCTCTCCCTCTTCCCCTCCTCCTCTCCTCCCTCTCTCCTCTCTACTGGCCAGGTGCAAGATCAAACACACACACTCCTCAGTTAATCCCAACAAACTGTTCTCTGATTAGCTGAGCCCCTCCACAGAAGAAATGTGATAAAGCTCCCTCCATACGTTATTGGCAGGAAGGAGAAGCTATTGTTTGTCAATCAGAGAATGTCAGACCATAAGAGAGGTTTCAGGTCTGGCGCAGACGTTAAGCACGAGGCGGAAGATTGTGTTTTAAAAGGGAAAGTTGTTGCTTTGACTTATACAAGGAGTGATTGTTTGAGAGAGAGAAAGAGGGAGGGAGGCATAAATAGAGAGAGCGAGGGGGGGAATTAGAGAGAGGGAGGGAGGGAAGAAATAGAGAGAGGGAGGGGTTAGTAGAGGGAGGGAGGGGGTTAGTAGAGAGAGGGAGGGGGTTAGTAGAGAGAGGGAGGGGGTTAGTAGAGCGAGGGAGGGGAATAGTAGAGAGAGGGAGGGGGTTAGTAGAGAGAGGGAGGGGGTAATAGAGCGAGGGAGGGGGTTAGTAGAGAGAGGGAGGGGGTTAGTAGAGAGAGGGAGGGGGTAATAGAGAGAGGGAGGGGGTAAGTAGAGAGATGGAGGGGGCAATAGAGCGAGGGAGGGGGGCAATACAGAGAGGGAGGGAGGCGATAGAGAGCGGGAGGGGGCAATAGAGTGAGGGAGGGGGGCAATAGAGCGAGGGAGGGAGTTAGTAGAGAGAGGGAGGGGGTTAGTAGAGAGAGGGAGGGGGTTAGTAGAGAGAGGGAGGGGGTTAGTAGAGCGAGGGAGGGGGGCAATAGAGCGAGGGAGGGGGTTAGTAGAGAGAGGGAGGGGTTAGTAGAGAGAGGGAGGGAGTTAGTAGAGAGAGGGAGGGGGTTAGTAGAGAGAGGGAGGGGGTTAGTAGAGAGAGGGAGGGGGTTAATAGAGAGAGGGAGGGGGTTAATAGAGCGAGGGAGGGGGTTAATAGAGCGAGGGAGGGGGTTAGTAGAGAGAGGGAGGGGGTTAATAGAGCGAGGGAGGGGGTTAGTAGAGAGAGGGAGGGAGTTAGTAGAGAGAGGGAGGGGGTTAGTAGAGAGAGGGGAGGGGGTTAGTAGAGAGAGGGAGGGGGTTAGTAGAGGGAGGGAGGGGGTTAATAGAGCGAGGGAGGGGGTTGGTAGAGAGAGGGAGGGGGTTAATAGAGAGAGGGAGGGGGTTAGTAGAGAGAGGGAGGGGGTTAGTAGAGAGAGGGAGGGGGTTAGTAGAGAGAGGGAGGGGGTTAGTAGAGGGAGGGAGGGGGTTAGTAGAGGGAGGGAGGGGGTTAGTAGAGGGAGGGAGGGGGTTAATAGAGGGAGGGAGGGGGTTAATAGAGCGAGGGAGGGGGTTAGTAGAGAGAGAGGGGGTTAATAGAGAGAGGGAGGGGGTTAGTAGATAGAGGGAGGGGGTTAGTAGAGAGAGGGAGGGGGTTAGTAGAGAGAGGGAGGGGGTTAGTAGAGAGAGGGAGGGGGTTAGTAGAGAGAGGGAGGGGGTTAGTAGAGGGAGGGAGGGGGTTAATAGAGCGAGGGAGGGGGTTAGTAGAGAGAGGGAGGGGGTTAGTAGAGAGAGGGAGGGGGTTAATAGAGAGAGGGAGGGGGTTAGTAGAGAGAGGGAGGGGGTTAGTAGAGAGAGGGAGGGGGTTAGTAGAGAGAGGGAGGGGGGCAATAGAGAGAGGGAGGGGGGTAATAGAGAGAGGGAGGGTGTTAATAGAGCGAGGCATGGGGTTAATCGAGAGAGGGAGGGGGTTAGTAGAGAGAGGGAGGGGGTTAGTAGAGAGAGGGAGGGGGCAATAGAGAGAGGGAGGGGGTTAGTAGAGAGATGGAGAGGAGTTAGTAGAGAGAGGGAGGGGGTTAGTAGAGAGAGGGAGGGGGTTAGTAGAGAGAGGGAGGGGGTTAGTAGAGAGAGGGAGGGGGTTAGTAGAGAGAGGGAGGGGGTTAGTAGAGCGAGGGAGGGGATGAGTAGAGCGAGGGAGGGGGTTAGTAGAGAGAGGGAGGGGGTTAGTAGAGAGAGGGAGGGGGCAATAGAGAGAGGGAGTGGGTTAATAGAGCGAGGGAGGGAGGTAGTAGAGCGAGGGAGGGGATTAGTAGAGAGAGGGAGGGGGTTAGTAGAGAGAGGGAGAGGGGTTAGTAGAGAGAGGGAGGGGGTTAGTAGAGAGAGGGAGGGGGTTAGTAGAGAGAGGGAGAGGGGTTAGTAGAGAGAGGGAGGGGGTTAGTAGAGAGAGGGAGGGGGTTAGTAGAGAGAGGGAGGGGGTTAGTAGAGAGAGGGAGAGGGTTAGTAGAGCGAGGGAGGGGGGGTAGTAGAGAGAGGGAGGGGGTTAGTAGAGAGAGGGAGGGGGTTAGTAGAGAGAGGGAGGGGGTTAGTAGAGAGAGGGAGAGGGGTTAGTAGAGAGAGGGAGGGGGTTAGTAGAGAGAGGGAGGGGGTTAGTAGAGTGAGGGAGGGGGTTAGTAGAGAGAGGGAGGGGGGTAGTAGAGAGAGGGAGGGGGGTAATAGAGAGAGGGAGGGGGGTAATAGAGAGAGGGAGGGTGTTAATAGAGCGAGGCATGGGGTTAATAGAGAGAGGGAGGGGGTTAGTAGAGAGAGGGAGGGGGGGTTAGTAGAGAGAGGGAGGGGGCAATAGAGAGAGGGAGGGGGTTAGTAGAGAGATGGAGAGGAGTTAGTAGAGAGAGGGAGGGGGTTAGTAGAGAGAGGGAGGGGTTAGTAGAGAGAGGGAGGGGGTTAGTAGAGAGAGGGAGGGGGTTAGTAGAGAGAGGGAGGGGGTTAGTAGAGCGAGGGAGGGGATGAGTAGAGCGAGGGAGGGGGTTAGTAGAGAGAGGGAGGGGGTTAGTAGAGAGAAAGAGAGAGAAAGAGTTATCTTGGTGATTGTCTAACTCAGCTGTCAACATAGCCAGGAGCAGGACAGAGTGCACAGTCAGTCCCTCCAAGCCATGCAAACAATGACTGTAGCTCTGTAGCGATGGAGAGAGAGAGAGAGAGAGAGAGAGAGAGAGAGAGAGAGAGAGAGAGAGAGAGAGAGAGAGAGAGAGAGAGAGAGAGAGAGAGAGAGAGAGAGAGAGAGAGAGAGAGAGAGAGAGAGAGAGAGAGAGAGAGAGAGAGAGGAGTGATCTGGACCATGGTAACATACACTGTAGGGTGTTAAGACGTAGGATCACTGAAATGTATTAAAGGCATCATGTCTCAGTCACACTGTGCTCTGAGTCTAATTCACTTTACTGCAGTCAAGCTCTGCAAGGAGGACCATCTGTCTCACATTGAGTTTACACACAGTATGAGTCTGAGTCTCACTGACTGTAACCCATGATTCATTACACTCTGCATGGAAGAGGCCTGTTGCAGCATGCCCTACATACATGTCACACACCCCCTGTGTTTCTCTGTTTCTGTCTGTGTTCTGTGATGTGTGTACGTGGAACTGTCAGTGGCAGCCAAATGGTTCAGTGGGGAGGGGGCTGAGTGAGTTTTAGAGAAAGGTCCCATAAACAGGAAATGGGACATCCAGATAAAGAATTCCAGTCTGAAGCTAATGGTAGGAGGGCTGTTGCTGCATTGGTCTGAAGAGACAAGAAGAGGTAGATTAAAAAGGAGCGGGAGAGTGATGTGTGCGATGTGAGAGATGTGTGTATGTTTCTTTAAATGGTGCTCCCTCTCATCTTAAACCATAATCTGTTTCAGTTCAGGTTTATTTTGTGTCTAAGCTAATAAGAGGAGAGGGTGGGAAAGACCATTCAGGAGAGAGAGTAAAAGAGAAACCATAGAGGAAAGAGAGAACAAGGGAAAGAGAGAGCACGAAGAAGAGAGAGAGTTGGCATGGTCTGTGTCTACATTGACATTAAAGCCTGTTGCTATGCTTTGCGTTGGCTGGGTGCTCTTTCTCAGTCACAGCAGATGCTGGGGACCGGGCTGCAGCATCAGACATATATTTCTCTCTCTCTCTCTCTGTCTCTGTCAATTCAATTCAATTCAAGGGGCTTTATTGGCATGGGAAACATGTGTTAACATTGCCAAAGCAAATGAGGTAGACAATACACAAAAGTGAAACAAACAATACAAATTAACAGTAAACATTACACATACAGAACTTTCCAAACAATGAAGACATTACAAATGTCATATTATATATATATACAGTGTTGTAACAATGTACAAATGGTTAAAGCACACAAGTTCAAATAAATAAGCATAAATATGGGTTGTATTTACAACTGTCTCTCTCTCTCTCTCTCTCTCTCTCTCTCTCTCTCTCTCTCTCTCTCTCTCTCTCTCTCTCTGTCTCTCTCTCTCTCTCTCTGTCTCTCTCTCTCTGTCTCTGTCTCTGTCTCTGTCTCTCTCTCTCTCTCTCTCTCTGTCTCTCTCTCTGTCTCTCTCTCTGTCTCTCTCTCTGTCTCTCTCTCTCTCTCTGTCTCTCTCTCTCTGTCTCTCTCTCTCTCTCTCTCTCTCTCACTCTCTCTCTCAAATTCAAATTCAAATTCAAGCTGCTTTATTGGCATGAAAAACATTGTGTCAATATTGCCAAAGCAACAATGTATACAATATACATTGTAATACAATTAAAACAATGACAAATAATAATATAGAATGGCAGTAAATAATAATACAAAATTAAATATAAAAAATAGTAACAATAAAATGGTAACAGTCAATAGTCGAATGTAATGTATGGTGTAATGCACCACTACCACCACCACTATCATTAAACTGCTATCATTACCATTACCACCCATACCATTACTATTTGGAATGATAAACAACAATAATAATACTAATAACAATAACAGTAATAACAATAACAGTCATAATAAGTAAGTTACTGCTTACTATGTAGATGTTATTATTCAGTGTCCCTCAGGCTATGGCAGGCAAATACATATTTGGCTGCAAGAGGAGCCATTGCTCCTTCGCCCATGAGTATTTTTAGTTTTTCCTCTGGGTTTAATAAGTTAAAATTTGGAATAAATGTAGTCATTTCTGTGAATAATGAATCTCTTGGTGAGGAATATTTATCACAGTAAAGGAGAAAGTGCATCTCTGTTTCTACCTCCCCTGTCGTGCAGTGACCACATACACGCTCCTCTTTGGGTAGCCATGTCTTTTTATGTCTGCCGGTTTCTATTGCCAATCGGTGGTCACTCAGCCTGTACTTGGTAAGGATCTGTCTCTGCTTCGAATCTCTGACAGAGTAGAGATATTCAGCCAATTCATATTCTCTGTTTAGGGTCAGATAGCAATTTAGTCGGCTTTGGGATTTTGTTTCGTTTTTCCAATGTTGTAAATATGAGTCCTTTGATTGGTTCATGATTTTGTTTATTGGAATTCTTTCTTTTGAAGCAGTGCCGGTGTCAGCTTGGTTGGTTAGGTCCAACACCAGCTGACTGAGAGGGCTCGTTTCTGGGCTCAGTTCTTGGGTTTGAAGTGCTTTAAATTGCAGACTCGAATTTGGACTTGAATTTAGATGTAGCCAAAATTTTAATGATCTTTTCTGTATTTTCATTATTACTGGAAAGCGGCCCAATTCTGCCCTACATGCATTAGTTGGTGTATTTCTCTGGACTTGTAGGATTTTCCGACAGAATTCTGCATGTAGGGTTTCAATTGGATGTTTGTCCCACATTTTAAAGTCCAGTTTATTGAGTGGCCCCCAAACCTCACTTCCGTAAAGAGCTATTGGTAGGATTACACTGTCAAATATTTTGGTCCAAATTCTAATTGGGATGTTGATTTTGAATAATTTCATTTTTATTGCATACAATGCTCTGCGGGCTTTTTCTTTGAGTGCATTCACTGCCATA